>NC_047509.1:38225700-38518015 GCF_902827115.2 Pseudochaenichthys georgianus
TATGTGTGTGTATGTGTATAATTATATTCTTATGTGACACTTCTTGCATCAAGTACCGTTTTTATGTTAAAGACAAACCCAGTTTGGATTTATTTTTTGTAAAATATTATTGTGACTTAAAGAGTTATTCCACTAGGATAATTGTTAGAGATGCATTTGGATTGTCACTGGAGTGGAGTAAAATTACATTATTTCCATTTTAAATGTAGTGGAGTAGAAGTATAAAGTAGCATACTCAAGTAAAGTACTAGTACAGTACCTCAACGTTTTACTTAACTACAGTACTTGAGTGGATGTACTTAGTTACTTCCCACCTCTGGTTATAAGCAACAGCTGGAGACCTCACGACAGTCTCACATTGTGTCAGAGTCTGCAGTTCAGACGGTGACTGCAGCGCTAATGATCCATTCTCAGTGTGGAGAAGTATTATCTCTGGACCGGCAGAGAGGAGATGTTGCTCTAATGGATACATCACAGCTGCTGCTATTGCTGAGACCACTGAAGCAAAGCAGGCACACACACACTCAATGGAAGTCGAAAGATATCAAAATAAATGTTCTATTATAAAAAATCATTACAACTCTCTTGGTGGCGTCTCCATTTTGGAGCTCAGTTTTTATCGTGTGTGTTACATATTCACATGTGTACTAGAGATGGCAAATCCAGATCCTTTTACAGACTCGAGGTCTTCTGAGTCAGTCATTGAAGAGATCCAGATCATACGAGTCCTTTGAGTCATATGAGTCACCAAGAGTGTATAAATCCTACCGGTGAAACAGGAGCACATAGTCTTCAAATATTCAAATTTTAGAGCTACTAGTGAGGGTGGCAGTCCACTGTTTGTGTATTTATAATTTTGAATTTGTCACTTGAGATTTGCATTTCACGAGCATATTAAACTAACGTTACATTAACCTCCGCTACACAAACGCAATATAACAACGTTTGTCTCTTAATGCTTGTTTGACTTATTACACATAACTGGGTGAAGTGGTCAAATTATCTGTGCACAGTATGCATATACGTTTTCACAAACAGAGCTGACACTCACTGAGTCTGAAAACCCAACCCAGTCTCATACAAAAACGTGTAATAACTACGTTGGTCCACAACGTAGGACGTAGTATTTCTACAAAAACGCCTCTGAAATTGTAAGATCCCTACTTTTTTTTTCATCATTCACTCCAATGGCTGGCGTCTGTCACGTGATCTTCAAATTTCTCCCTGCAGAAAAAAAAACATGGCCGAACTTAGTTTTATTCTCGGTGGAAAATGCCTATTTTAAAGTTAGTTTGGCCATTAAAATGTATTTTGATGTAATTTGATGCGAGAAATATGAGTTCTTATTTCAGATTATGTGTGCAGTGGATCTACATCAGGGGTCACCAACCTTTTTTAGGGTGAGGGCTACTTTCAAAAAATAAAACAAGTCGAGGGCTACTTTTACTCCTCTTTTTTTTGTTTTTTGCAGTGTATATATTTAGCACATTTTAACATTATTATATGCTGACCTTTAACCTTTGTGTGCTGTTTGGGTCTGTGGGACCCGTTTGCAGTGTTTACTAAAAGAAAATGTTTGCAATTTAATTAATGTAACCTTTTTTATTTGGGGGTGGATCTCACCTCCTCTAGGGGGGTCCTCACCGCCTCATGAGCATGCATGGAAGATTTTTTTTTAAATGTTGAAGTGAAATGCATCAATCTGGTGCACTTTGAGCACAACATGAATTCATGGGTACAGCTCTCAACACTCACATGAAAGGGAGCTGTATTTTCAATAATCCAAACATCTTTAGAATATGATCACAACCAATAACAAATCATTTAAACTTGTTTATTCTTATCTTATGTTACCTATTAGCATTCTTTCTTTTTCTTTATGCATATGTTACTAACCACTCCCCTTTTAAACTGTTTTTTTTACTGTCCTATAGTACACATTGGAATTATTTCTTACTTTATCTATATTAAATAGATAAAGGTGTGCTCTCCCTAGCTCTCTTTCTCTCCGTCCGTCTCTCTCTCTCTCCCTCCCTCCCTAGCTCGCTCACTCTCTCTCTCTGTTTCGCTCGCTCACAAAGGCTGTGTGCTCCTCCGTGGCGATGACGGCTTGCGTTAAAAAATAATAATAAACATATTTGTAAAGTGGGGACACAAAGGTGATTTCGAAAAGTGCGGGGGACATGTCCCCAGTGGAAATTACGCCATGCGTGTGTGTGCGTCAAGTGCAATAAATATATAAGTTACAACACACAGAGTAAAACTCTGCCCCTCATGATGATGTGTTGTATAGGCTGGCATGATAGGCTGTTCAATGGGGCTGATGTGTAGTGTAGATTCTGCCAGAAGGAAAATCAGCGGGGAGGTGCCACATTGGTTTTCTTCCCGACTGCAACGCTGGTCCCGCAAATCAAGCAATAACGTGATTGGTCGATATTCATTGTGGGGGTGGGGGGAGGGGTGTTATAGAGTTGTAGTAAGTAGATAGAGTTCGCTATGATTTAGGTTTCGTTTATGCATAGGGTAGATTCTTTTAATTACATTTCCTTTTTTGTTTTGTGTATTTTATACATTTTGGATTTGCTTGGCGAGCTATTCTTAGATCATGCCCGGCGGGCGACTAAGTGCCCGCGGGCACCGTGTTGGCTACCCCTGATCTACATGATCTATAGTTTGCTAGTTATTACGAAGATTACTTCAGGAAATTGCGTCCATAGAACGTTTTCATTGTTACCAAGGTGGTTGCTAGGGACGCTGCTATCGATATTATTTCTGTTATGTTGTGTAACTGTTTAATGGTGTTATCTTTATTGCTTTATTGCTACCCCGTCAATGTATAGTGTTGGTCCACAGCGCAAATGTATTAGTTTAACAAAATCCGCATCTAAAGATGCGTTATTTTCCCCTGTGCAATACCAGTCTCGCATCTCACAGCACATCGTCATTAACAAATACCGGAAACAGACCGAAAACATTTAAAAAAAATAATAATAATACTTTATTCCGAGTGTGCTTGCTTTTCTGTTTGAAAGTCATCACATAACGGCATTGTAATACACGGTTCGGCTGCATTAAATATTACATATCTGCCGTAGTTCTCTATTTATAGAGCCCTGATGAGAAGACTTCTAGACAAACATGAGGAACTGCCGCCAACACTGAAAATGTGACGTGGATCATAAATATATCAGCCATTAAACAACATCTTACATTTATTTTCACACAATACGTCTCCTTGCAGTATCAACACTAATTCGGCTGACTTTTATATTTGATCCAATTGGTAGATAGGCTGTATTTACACCATAAAGGTGCACAGCTGATATAAAGGGACACCTAGTGGTTAAAGCATGTTATTGGATTTCATTATTTGTATTATTAGATATTAATAGGATCCCTATGAAGTATATTCATTACTCGTTATTCTCTACTAATAGTTAATTAAGGACTGTATATAATGACTATTTTGCACATCCTTTTCAAGATGTTCTAAGGGTTATTGACATATCATATTCACAAACGGTGTAGTTATGCATTGCATTAAAAACTTGGGTCGCAGGTTTCTCAATAGTGCATTTTCATTTAATTTCAAACCTTTATTTATACAGATAAAATCCCATTGAGATCATTGATCTCTTTTCTAAGGGAGACCTGTTCAAGTAGTTCCACATGAAACATAAAAGCATAAATAGAACAACACAAGGACATCATACAGCATCATTTACAAAAGTATCCACATAAACAGGTACCAATAGCTTCTGATTGAGTAGCATCCAACCGAGCTTTAAAAACATTTAGTGGCACCAGATTGTTCAGTTTCCATTTAATTTGCAGACTATTCCAAGACAGAGGAGCTGCGCATCTAAAAGCTGTCTTGCCTAAGACAGTCCTAGCAGTTGGCACATTTAATAAAACCACAGCATTCGATCTCAGGCAGTAGCCACTTACAATTTTCCGTGAGATCAGGGAGCAGATATAAGATGGAAGTTTCCCTAGCATGGCTTTGTATATAAAAATGTACCAGTGACTGAGCCTCCGTACAGTTGGTGAAAGCAAACCAGCCCTTGCATACAGGGTACAGTGATGGGTTAATGCTTTACAGTTTGTCACAAATCTCAGTGCACTGTGATACGCAGCATCTAACTTGACCAGGCAATTGGCAGGTGCATTCATATAGACCAGATCCCTATAGTCCAGCACAGGTAAAAAGGTCACAGTGACTAGCCTTTTCCTGGCCTCAAGCGAGAAACAGGACTTGTTTCTGAAAAAGAACCCTAGCCTAACCCTCAGTTTTTTTAGCAGGTTATTGACATGACGTTTAAAAGAGAGACAATCATCAAGCCAGATACCAAGGTATTTGTAACAGGCAACAACTTCAAGTTTTGTTCCTTGCGTAGTTACAATATCTAAAACAGGCTCTGGTGTCTTTTTTGCTTTTGAAAAGAGCATTACCTTGGTTTTATCCACATTTAAAAGAAGCTTTAATTCAGAGAACTGAGTCTGAATAGTGTTAAAAACAGCCTGTAATTTAACACCAGCCTCCTTAATGGAGGGACCTGCACAGTACATCACAGTATCATCCGCATAAAAATATAAAGTAGCTTCATCCACATTATCACCTACGCTGTTAATATATATGGAGAATAAAAGTGGTCCTAAAACAGAACCTTGTGGTACACCATTAGAAATGTTTAACCACTCAGAAGACAGTCCATCAAAAATGAACACATTGGGACCTTTCAGAGAGGGAGTTCACAAACCACCCCACTGCAAGGCTGGATAGGCCAATACTGAGTAGCCTCTGCTTTAAGATGAGATGATCAACGGTGTCAAACGCTTTGGAAAGGTCAATAAACAGAGCTGCACAACTCTGCTTATTATCTAAAATACTAGTAATATCATTTACCACTTTCATTGTGGCAGTGATGGTGCTGTGTTTCTTTCTGAATCCTGACTGATGTTTAGACAGGATGTCATTTGTACATAAAAACTCCTTTACCTGTTCACTCACTAGGCGTTCAAGAACCTTAGCCAGAACTGACAATTTAGAGATTGGCCTATAGTTATTTAAAATAGTTGCCTCCCCTCCTTTCAGTAAAGGCAAGACATAAGCAGACTTCCATACTTTTGGAATTGTATTTGTGCTGAGGGAGAGGTTAAAAAGAGAAGTAAGAGGTGGAGCAATAAAGTCTGCAGCTATCTTTAAAAAGAAAGGTTCTAAGTTGTCCGGGCCAGCCGGTTTCCTAGGATCTAGCTTAGATAAGGCTTCATGAACAACATCAACAGTAAAAGGGGTAAAACTGAAAGGGTTTTCCAGACCACGTTGTTCAGAGTCACAGACTGTGGTGTTTACAGAAGCAGAGTTAGTGACAGAATCAAATAGAGAACCACAGGACACAAAATGCTCATTAAAGCAATTTAGCATAGTAGCCCTGTCCGATATAGGGCCAGATGCTGTGGTAAGGCACGGAGGTAGCTCATTACGGATCTCACCGGTTGATATCGATTTTATTGCTTTCCAAAATTTCCTAGGATTATTTAGGTTTTCTGTGGTAACTGACAAATAGTACTTCGACTTTGCACTTTTGACATTTGAAGTGAAGCTATTCCTTAGCTGCCTAAAACGCAGCCATTCTATCTCTGAGCCTGATTTCCTAGCCTTTGCCCAGGCCTTGTTTCTCTCATGAAGGAGACTAGACAGCTCAGCAGAAAACCAAGGATTGTCTCGTCCCTTTACTCTAAATTTACGCAGGGGTACATGTCTATCAATGATCTCCATAAAACCAAGATAAAAATAAGACCATGCGGTTTCAACATCAGCACACAGATCGATTTTACCCCAATCAAAATCAAACAGATCATGCACAAAACCCTGCTCCACAAAATGTTTTATGTCTCTCTTGATGATAATGCGAGGTTTAACCTTTTGGACCTTAGTGTCCCTAATTGTGGCTACAACACAGTGATCGCTCAGATCATTTGCAAATACTCCCACAGAAGAATATTTATGGGGAACATTAGTTAAAATGAGATCAATTAGGGAGGATTTATTAGGGGACTTAATATTTGGGCGAGTAGGACTGTCCACAATCTGAGTAACATTTAAAGAGATACAAAGGTTTTTAAAATCCTCTGACACTGCAGTTAACCAGTCCCAGTTAAAATCTCCATGTAGCACCATTTCCTTGTAGTCTAGTTGTGATAAAAGATTTGCTAGTGAAGACAAGGAGTCTTTGACAGCTGAGGGGGGTCTGTAGCAGCCCACCACCTTGACCTGTTGACCCTTTGCCACTTCTATATTTAAGGCTAAAAATTCAAATTGCTTACTGATCGATTTGGAAATTAATGTGGTTACACTGAACTTATTCTTAACATAAATTGCAACGCCACCACCGTTATTAGGCCAGTCGGTACGATACACATTAAAACCATTTAAGGCAATGTCAGAGGCCAAAATAGACTTATTTAGCCATGTTTCAGATAAGACAATGACGTCAGCGTCAGTCGATTTTGCCCAGATATGGACAAAATCTAGTTTACCTACTGTAACAGACTGCGCACATTCAAGTGGATGAAACCCAACCCAGACCTAGCTTTAAAATCAGCAGGAGTAGCGATCTGACTATTACTACTGGGCGGACCAGGGTTAGGTTGTACATTTCCTGACAGTAATAACAACAAAAAAAACAGGCATCTTTTCCTCTTAAATGACACACATACATTGTCATCTAATTTAGAAACACCGGAAAAGTCTGCGAGAGTGTGATTAGAGCTTAAGAAGCAGTCCTGAAGAAACATCATCGCAGGAAAATAAAAAAGACAAACATATTTTGTCGAGCAGATTGTCTGTGACAAGGCAACCGGTAATTCTTTGTGTAACACATCCGAACCTTTGCAGGGGATGCCCACTGCAGGTGGCAGAACAGACCTGAATCCAGTAGTCTTCTCAGAATGACTAGAGATCTTCTCATAGTCCAAAACAGTTAACAGGCACAGCAGAATCCCGATATGGGCCATTTTCCCAGACCAGCAGAGCATCCGGATTGGCGTGCAAGCAGGCCCGAAATGTGGAGGCGCTCCGTTCTCCTCGCGATATCCCCGGTGCAGAACCTCCTCAGTAGGCCTACAGCAGGATAGGCGAAGCAGGACCAGCTCGAGGCGTAGAGGCGCTCCGGTCTCTCAGCGATATCCCCGTGGTAAAACGTCCTCGGCACCGTAGAGGACGACAGGTGGAGCAGGTGGATACAGGCCTCCGCTACAGCAGGTGTAAAGCAGGCCGCAGCCCGAACGCGAAGCCGCTCCGGTCTCTCCGTTACGCCCCCCCGGGGTAAAATCTCGTGGAAGCAGGTCCCCGCCACAGCACAACTGGGCAGGTGGAAAAAGGGGGCCCAAACAACAACGTGCAGCCGCTCCATCTCTCCGCGACTTCCCGGGAAAAACCTCCCCACAACAGCACAGGTGCACAGGTAAACCTCCTATCCACACCGACGGAAGAGAGGCAGCCCTGCCCCTCACTTTCCACGCTCCGTGAGGCGGATGAGAAAATGCGCTCCGCTCGCGAAAATGCGCTCCGCTCGCTCTGATCGACGAGTGTAGAGTGATGTTTCCAAGCATTACAAGACATCTATCAATATTTGTGCATACCTCCAGCAATGTTAACTATGTTGAAGCACTTATTTTAACTGATATTATACATAATGTATTATACTCTTATAAGATGTATGTAGATATTTAATCTCCGGCCTTGTCAGGTATTGAACAATCAATAAATAAAGAACACATAATTGCTAAATATAAAACACAGAATTTGTGTGATTATGCTAAATGATTTACAAATAAACACCACTGCATATTTACAACTGTTACACATGCTGATGTAACGCAAATGTTTCCAACTTGGGATCAATAAAGTATATCTTATCTTAAGCTGATCGATGGCTACTGCCATATTTGCAAAATTTGTCTTTGAACCATGACAAGTGCATGTTTCAGGCTTATCAATTAATGTAATGTAATGTCATGTTATCAATTAACAACAGGAGGGGTCACAAACATAAGACCAGCTGTTAAATAAAGCTCTTCTGACCTTAGCTGGCATGTGGGTTTATATATTAATGTTGCCCATTATGGGCAGGGGGGGACGACGCGGTGGACCCATTCAAATCCAGTTTTGGACAGTCTGCCGTGGTTCCATCCCATTTCAAGTGCTGTTCGACTCTCGGCGTAACCCTCGGAGCACACTCTCCAATCACAGAGCTTGAGGACTATCACGGGGTTTGTCAAGCGAAGCGGAGAGAATACTTACTTCCCGGTGTAATATTCTCTAAAGCAAATGAGCTGCTCCGACCCTCGGTCCTGACGGACTCCAACTTGTGTTTATTAATCAAACAAATAAATAAACACAAGGATAATTATGTGTTATTGTTGAGTAAATGGAGAATTGCACAGGGGAAAATAACGTAGGCTATCTATGCCACAATTGTAGATGCAGATTTTGTTAAACTAATACGTTTGCGCTGTGGACCAACACTATACATTGACGGGGAAGGGGGTAGCAATAAAGATAACACCATTAAACAGTTACACAACATAACAGAAATAATATCGATAGCACCGTCCCTAGCAACAAATAACAAGTAGTTAATAATAATAAAAGACATTAATCAATCTTTGACTCAAGTTTACTTATCAATACTAAACCAAAATGTAATTATACCTCTTTTGAAAGCCTCGTTTTTAGTCTTACGCATCCGACCTGGAAAACTTTGCAGCCAATCTTATTTGTTACAGTGTATCGTGCACCAGGTCCTTATTCAGAATTCTTATCAGAATTCTCTGAGTTTTTATCAACTTTGGTTCTTAAAACAGACAAAGTAATTATCGTAGGTGTCTTTAATATTCATGTTGACGATGATAAAAATAGCCTTACTGTTGCATTTAACTCTATATTAGATTCTGTTGGTTTCTGTCAGAGTGTAAATAAACCAACCCACTGTTATAATCACACTCTCGACCTTGTTCTGACTTATGGTATTGAAATTGAGCAACTATTAGTCGAACCGCATAATCCTGCTTTATCCGACCATTTCTTAGTAACTTTTGAAGTACTGTTACTAGACTACAAAGCATTAGTCAAAAGCTCTTGCAGCAGAAACCTATCTGTTAGTGCTATAGCCACATTTAAGGAAGAGATTCAACCAATACTTAACTCGATAGCATGTCTGCATGTAGGGGAGGAAACTTATAAAAAATGTACACCACCCCAAATTGATCATGTTGTTGATAGTGCTATAGATGCGCTGCGAATAAAATTAGACTCTGTTGCTCCTTTGAAAAAGAAGAAAATAAAACAACATAGATTAGCTCCATGGCATAATGCCGAAACCCGCAAAATAAAGCAAAAGTCTAGACAACTTGAAAGGATATGGCGTTCCACTAAACTTGAAGAATCTCGTTTAATTTGGCATATTACTCTCAATGAATATAAGAAAGCACTGCGTAAAGCGAGAGCAGCCTACTACTCTTCATTAATAGATGAGAATAAGAATAATGCAAGATTTATTTTCAGCACTGTAGCCAGGCTGACAGAGAGCCACAGCTCCATTGAGCCTTCTATTCCCATAGCACTCAGTAGTAATGATTGTATGTGCTTTTTTAACGATAAAATTGTTACTCTTAGAAACAAAATTAATGACCTCTTGCCTTCGACCAGTATAGTGTTATCAACAGCTCCCGGAATCGTAAGTTCTAATATTACACTAGATAGTAAACTAGAATGCTTTTCAGCCATTAACCTTTGTTACGTACTCCCCCCCTTTTTGTTGTTCTCTCTGCTGTGCAGGTACAGCTGGCTCCGCCTTCCCCAGGTGTTCCCAGTTGTCACTCAGCTGACAATCAGCCGAGCATAAAAGAGGGGACTGAAGGAGAAGGAGCCCGATCACTACTCCGGATATCTCTGCTGTGGCAGAGCTATTTTGCCTTTTTGTTGTGTTTTCTGGAGGACGTGTTAGCGTTAGGTTTTCGCGGCTTTATTTCTCCCGTTAGGTTATGTATGATTTTGGGTAGCGGAGGAAGGCTCTGGATCCTACGGCCCGTGGTGTGGTTGGCCCAAGTCCCCTTCGTCTTTTTGTTTGTTTACCTGTCCTCCAGTGTATGTTTTTAAGATTGTGGCAATAAATGTATGATCACCGTTTAGTGCCTATGTGTTGTGTACTTTTGTTTTATGTTGCGGACTGCCTCACGAGCCACTACTATTGAGTAGGGAGGCGGGTCGTAACAACCTTGAACAATTACATTCAATGATTCTCTCTTCTAAACCATCAACGTGCATGTTAGACCCAATTCCAACTAAGCTGTTGAAGGAAGTTTTTCCATTAATTAGCACTTCTTTATTAAATATTATGAATATGTCTTTATTATCAGGCTATGTTCCACAATCATTCAAAGTAGCAGTGATAAAACCGCTTCTTAAAAAGCACAACCTCGATCCAGAGGTTTTAGCCAACTATAGACCTATTTCTAATCTTCCGTTCCTCTCAAAAATTCTTGAGAAAGCGGTCGCAAAACAGTTGTGTGATTACTTAAAAAACAATGATTTATTTGAAGATTTTCAGTCTGGCTTTAGAACACATCATAGCACAGAGACAGCTCTGGTTAAAGTCACAAATGATATTCTAATAGCCTCAGACAAGGGACTTGTCTCTATTCTTATTTTGCTCGATCTCAGTGCTGCATTTGATACTATCGACCATGATATCCTATTGCAAAGACTAGAGCACTTAGTTGGCATACAGGGAACTGCTTTAGGCTGGTTTAGGTCCTATCTATCTGAACGCTCTCAGTTTGTACGTGTTAACGATGAATCTTCCACGCAAACCAAAGTTAGCTATGGAGTGCCACAGGGCTCAGTGCTCGGACCTATTTTGTTCACATTATATATGCTTCCGTTAGGCAATATTATAAGGAATCATTCTGTAAACTTTCATTGTTATGCGGATGATACTCAACTATATTTATCAATCAAGCCTGATGAAATTAATCATCTAAATAAAATTCAAGACTGCCTTAAGGACTTAAAAACGTGGATGACCTTAAACCTTTTGATGTTAAACACGACCAAAACTGAAGTTATTGTACTTGGCCCGAAGAATCTACGAAACAAATTATCTAAAGACATACTAACTATGGATGGCATTAATTTGGCCTCCAGTGAGACTGTAAGGAATCTTGATGTTATATTTGATCAGGATTTATCCTTTAACGCCCACATAAAATCAATTTCAAGGACCGCCTACTTCCATCTACGTAACATCGCAAAGATCAGGCATATCTTGCCTCAAAACGATGCAGAGAAACTAGTCCATGCATTTGTTACTTCTAGGCTGGATTATTGTAACTCTTTATTATCAGGGAGTACCAAGAAGTCAATCAAGTCGCTTCAGCTGATTCAAAATGCTGCGGCTCGTGTACTAACCAGAGTTAGGAAAAGGGACCACATTACTCCGGTTCTGGCTGCCTTACACTGGCTCCCTATAGAACACAGGATAGAATTTATCGCCTACAAAGCCCTTAATGGGCAGGTGCCATCTTACCTTAAAGAACTCATTATACCCTACTGTCCTACTAGGGCATTGCGTTCCAAGAATGCAGGGTTGTTGGTTGTTCCTAGAATCTCTAAAAGTACAATGGGAGCCAGAGCCTTTTCTTATCAAGCTCCACATTTGTGGAATCAGCTTCCAGTTTGTGTTCGGGCGGCAGACACCCTATCCGTTTTTAAGAGTGCGCTTAAGACCTTCCTTTTTGATAAAGCTTATAGTTAGTGCTGATTAGATTCAGCCCCTAGTTTTGCTGATATAGGCTTAGTTTGTCGGGGGACATCTTACTTCTTCCTTCTCTCTGTCTATACCCGTGTACACTCATGTTCCGATTAACCCAGCTTCCCCAAATGTCTTTCTTTTTGGTGTCTATATACGCTGGGATCCGGAGTCATGGATGATCCTGCGGTCCTGTGTCCTGGATCGCGAGCGCTGGATCTTGAGTCGTGGCTGTGGTCCTGGATCATAGGTCCTGGATGGATATCCTCGTGGATTCATCTTCCTATTATATACACACATGCATTTCCAAACATTTGGACTACCTATGTTGCAAATGTATTATCTTTTCAATTTACACACGGCATCTATTGCACGTCTGTCCGTCCTGGGAGAGGGATCCCTCCTCTGTTGCTCTCTCTGAGGTTTCTCCCATTTTTCCCTTTAAACTGGGTTTTCTTTGGAAGTTTTTCCTTGTACGATGTGAGGGTCTAAGGACAGAGGGTGTCGTTTTGTCATACTGATATTCTGTACACACTGTGAAGACCACTGAGACAAATGTAACATTTGTGATATTGGGCTATATAAATAAACATTGATTGATTGATTGATTGATTGATTGATTGATTGATTGATTGATTGATTGATTGATTGATTGATTAAGAAAAAGGCATTTTAAACAGTCATTAAAAAGCAACACAATCTACCTGCATTGCATTACTCTAAACGTGTAATAACGTGCTTTAACCAGTAGATGGTTTGGGTTAAAAAGCTGTCAAGTTTACGGTGTTAACAAAATAAAATATACTGCTGTTTCTGGTTTAGTTTACGATAGATATATTTAGTTATTGTTTTGATATTTGTAACACAAAATCGATGGAAAAAACACACAGCAACACAGAAAAGATGGTCTTAACATGACCCAGCGGTCTAGTAGTTAATACAAAACAATAATATCAAAACAAAATATTACTAACTTTATTGTGAAATTCAAACTGAACGGTAAAATAATAGTTTCCGGTCTATTCTGAGCCCGATCTCTGTAGATAAATAAAAATAAAAAACTACGACAGATGTGTAATATATTTAATGCAGCCGAACTATTTATTACAATGCATTCATGTGATGACTTTCAAAGAGTAAAGCAAGCACTGCTGAATAAAGTATGATTTTATCTTACGAAACGTTTTTTTTCATATGGAATGCAGTTGGAGGTCAACCAATCACAGAGCTTGAGAACTAATCACAGGGTTTGTCAAACAGAGCACATGGTGTAGTCCTAAACGATAGCTGGGGATTACATTACATTACATTGCATTTAGCTGACGCTTTTATCCAAAGCGACTTACAATAAGTACATTCGACCAGGAAGACACAACCTTGAAGAAAACAGAATCATATAAGTACATCAGGTTTCATAGAGCCAAGTATTTCAAGTGCTACTCAACTGGCTATAGATAAGCCAGTCCTTTATTAGTATATAAGTGCTCTGTTAGCAGTTCTTTGTTAGTAATTCTATCACTCGAGGTGGAGTCGAAAGAGATGAGTTTTCAGTCTGCGCCGGAAGGTGTGTAAGCTTTCTGCCGTCCTGATGTCAATGGGGAGCTCATTCCACCATTTTGGAGCCAGGATAGCAAACCCACGTGTTTTTGCTGATGGGAACTTGGGTCCCCCTCGCAGCGAGTCGTTTGGCTGATGCAGAGCGTAGAGCACGCGCTGGGGTGCACAGTTTAACCATCTCCTGGATGTAGGAAGGGCCAGATCAATTTGCAGCATGGTACGCAAGTACCAGTGTCTTGAAGTGAATTCTAGCAGTTACCGGAAGCCATTGAAGGGAGCGGAGGAGCGGCGTGGTGTGGGAAAATGTAGGAAGGTTGAAGACCAGACGAGCCGCTGCATTCTGGATGAGCTGTAGAGGTCGGATGGCAGGAGGGAGTTGCAGTAGTCTAGACGTGAGGTGACGAAAGCCTGGACCAGAAGCTGGGTCGCTTTCTGGGTCAGCTGGGGACATATCTTCCTGATGTTGTAGAGCGTGTATCTGCAGCAACGGGTTGTAGCAGCGATGTTTGCAGTGAAGGACAGGTTGTTATCTAGGATCACACCCAGATTCCTTGCAGTCTGAGTCGGGGAAACAACAGAGGTGCCGATGTTGATAGTCAGGTCAAGAGTGGGACAATCTTTTCCCGGAAGGAAAAGCAGTTCAGTCTTGTCAAGGTTGAGCTTGAGGTGATGAGCGGACATCCACTGAGAGATGTCAGCTAAACAAGCAGAGATGCGTGCGACGACCTGGGTCTCTGAGCGGGGAAAGGACAGAATTAATTGGGTGTCGTCAGCGTAGCAGTGGTATGAAAAACCATGCGGGCTAATAACAGATCCGAGCGAGTTTGTGTACAGGGAGTGTAGTGTCTTCTGCCATCCTTTACTCCGAAAATATATTTGTTTCTCCGAATCGAAGGGGAACAATACAAAAGCATTGCACGCAATTTAAACCAATCAATGTTGTGTAATTAACAAGGATAATCTGGTGTTTTTTAGTCGATGAGTAGTGCAGATATCACTGTAAAATCAATCGACCGTAAGAGGAATACTTACTTCCGGGTGTACAATTCTCCGTTATCCAATGGGAATGGACGCTCACATTGCCTTTAAGGGCAGCCGACACAAACGAATGCCGTGCTTCCATGAGTGTCAAATCCCGCCGCAGATGGGAATACATTGCAATCAGTTGAAAGCTATTTGCGTCCCTTTATTAAGCTGAAGGAGCCTAGGAGCGTCACAACTGCACGACACGGGACCCTGACCAAATGTCGTTCCTGGACGATTATGGAGTGAGAGTGTGTTGAATAAACAGAAGGGCAACCATGCATGCGCGAGAAGTCTTCTTCGCTGCTTTTGGTGTATTTTGTGGCCGAAGTACAGCGCCACTTACAGGCCCGGCATATGTACTACAGCGTCTCCAGCACTTTTGAGCGGTCTCTTGTGAACGGAGACGTTTCTGGTGTCTGTTGCGTGTGGACGGAATACTTTTTTGATAACGATTTCGGTCCTTTTGCGTTATCGTCCTTGTGTGGCTCCAGCCTGAGTCTGCTGTTGACTCGTGCATGATGAGTCTGGATCTCTGGATCTGCTATACGGTTACGGCTCTGAGTCAGCACGAGTATGCAGGAAGTTTCACTGATCCGCGTCCCCTGAGCCAAACGATAACTTCTGGAAGCTATCCTACTTGCTAAAGGTATAAAGGTATAAAGAATGCTGTGGTTTTATTAAATGTGCCAACTGCTAGGACTGTCTTAGGGAAGACAGCTTTTAGATGCGCAGCTCCTCTGTCTTGGAATAGTCTGCAAATTAAATGTAAACTGAACAATCTGGTGCCACTAAATGTTTTGGATGCTAGTCAATCGGAAGCTATTGGTACCTGTTTATGTGGATAATTTTGTAAATGATGCTGTATGATGTCCTTTTGTTGTTCTATTTATGTTTTTATGTTTCATGTGGAACTACTTGAGCAGGTCTCCCTTGGAAAAGAGATCAATGATCTCAATGGGATTTTATCTGTATAAATAAAGGTTTGAAATGAAATGAAAGGCAGATGGACTGGGGTACGTTGTAATGTGATTTTACATGTTATAAGGAGAGTAGCGAGTGAAGCAAGTTATAGTTTTAATTTGTACGTCACCAGGTGTAGGACTCAAAGGACTCGGGTTAATGGAGAGAGGAGACTCGTCACTCCCAGCTCAGTACTAGGATCCGGCAGGGTCGGCGTCATGGGGGGTCATTCGCGGGCCATGCCCCCCCAAATGAGTCACTGTGCCCCCCCAACGCAGGGCGGGCAAGCCTTGCCACTTTGCCGTTTATTTTTGTTTTTTTATCATACAAGTGAAAACGTTTCCACTAAAAGTTTTTTGTGTGAAATAAATCAGAAATAAAGAATACTAATATAAAACACAGCTTGAGGTGTGCTCACTGCTGCTCTCTGATTGGTGTGTTGCTTGACCAATGGCCCCCGACCTTTGTTTTGTTATCATTACGTGGCTGTGTGTTTAGATGAAAGCCCAGTGGCGATCTGTTCATCTGTTATACTGATTATAGTAAAGCCATCGGAATAATATGATATACAGTACAGTACAAGTACTTCTGGGTCTCTGTGTTTCATTCAAGCTCGACTCTGTGTGTGTGTGGCACGAGCGCATTTTGTGAGTGCGCGAGCGGTAACGTGGAATGTTGTTGTTAGCATCTGGTTAGATAGCTATGCTAACGGATATAAAGAGCTGTTTCCAGCTGGGAGCCGGCCCATAGGGGCGCTATGGGCGCCACCCCATCTCTTCCCACATACAAAATAAAAAAAAATATATATATATTAAAAAAAAATATTTTTATTTTTATTTTTATTTTTAATAAACAAGGTATATTATATAATTGGTATCAATAAAATGTATAATCTGCAATAAAAACATTGTTTAAAATGGTGTTACGACGATGTCTAAAGTTACTGATAAGCAGTGTTGTGCTAGTTACTGAAAACCAGTAACTAGTTACCATTACTAGTTACTTCATTTAAAAAGTAACTCAGTTACTTTACTGATTACATACACCAAAAAGTAATGCGTTACTGTAAAAAGTAACTTTTTAGTTACTTAAAAAAAGGGATCCCATTAATGCCCTTATAGCCTTCATTTCAGTACTGTTATTGCATTGGAGAATAATACAATCTGTTGATCAACTTGACATGCATTATATGCAATCTGGATAGCATCGATATTAGCTGGCTTTCCATTTTTGTATATTCTTTCTCCAGGTAGTTGGAAAAAGTTTTCCGTCCCATATGCTGTGTGCCGCCCGGACATGGTATCATGCTAACTAGCTCCCTGAAAGCGGGTGACTCCACTGTAGAAATAGCCTGCATGTGTTCTACAACATACCATGCAATGGCTTTATCGACTTTTCCCTGGCTAGCAGTCCCTTGGTTAAAATCCAGCCGCTGTTGCTTAGGTGGAGGTGGAGTGGCGTTGGATGAGTCTGGGTCTGTGTCGGTCTTAGTTACTAGCTTTGTCCCAGCATGTTGTTTTTGCAGTTGTTTTAAGAGATTTGAATGACTGGTTTGGGCAGTAGTTAGGCTCTTTGACCCGCCAGGACACAACTTACATTTAACAGAAACTTTCTTTTCTTTGTGCTTGACAAAAGTGAAATAGTGAGAATATCTCCAGGTGGAGAAACTAGACTTGAGCTCCGCCGCCGCCATGATAGTCTTGTTAGTAAACAACACAAACACGCCCACAGCCCGTCTACGCATGTGACACAGGAAGTATTTAAGTACATTTACTCAAGTACTGTACTTAAGTACAGTTCTCACCTCTGTTCGCCTGGCTGTTGACTATATAAAAAAACTAACGGAGTTACGCACCATGTAGTAACGGTAACTGAGTTACTGAATTAAAAAAGTAATGCGTTAGAGTACAAGTTACTGCCAAAAATAACGGCGTTACAGTAACGCGTTACTTTGTAACGCGTTAGTCCCAACACTGCTGATAAGTCACATGTTTCCTGCCTGCCTTGCCCATGTGTCATTACCTTTATATATACAGTCTATGGTCATTACCCTCTCTCGTCTGGGCGGTAAGAAAGGAGCCCTCAACCAGTGCAGCAGCAGCCACTAGCAGCTGACTGTTGCTATCTGTAAACTATGATGCCGAAACATAATTTCAGCCAATCAGCGTCGTCAAATCTGATGATCACCGGGCGCCAATGTCAGCGCCCGGTCCAGTTTGTGAGTAGTTTGGACACTAGTGACTCGTATCCGGTGGGGTGACGCAGTACGGCAGTAGTTGATGAGGATGGCTTCATGTGCAGGTGGATTCTCCGGACCTCGGTCCCCGCCCAATTCCGTTCAAGAGCTAATCTCCAATCCTTTCGAAAAGAGAAGTTTGGGAGATAAACTGTTGCTTAAAGACCTTGGACCGGACCAACCCGATTTGTATATATCGCAGCAAGCTCGTGAAAAAGACAAAACGTATCAACGAGGCTTCTCACGTAGGTACACCAGAAAGGCATGGCTAGCTGGATGCAAACAGGTAAATGCTGTCTTTTGTTCAACCTGATCTGACCAGAATGCGTGACTCCACCACGACTCCTTAACACCGCATTGCGTGGTGGACTCACGAACTTTGTTACATTTACGTGTCTGCACCACGCAAACAACCCCAATGTAAAGTGAATGAGGCTCCTTTGTCGTGGTGCACACACGCATTTCTACAACGTCCTGCAGTGAGCTTGTATTCTATAAAACGTTTTTAAAATCTACTTTATAGCTTGTTGTAACTCACGGGAGGCTTCTTTTATTTTATTTGTATTCATAATAATTTGTATTTTTCGTCAGAATGTATTATGGTACATTAGTTACGAATTTATGTTCTCAAAAAACAGTGCATTGTGTGCAATACAACTGTGATTTTTATTAAATTAGTTAGTTTTTAAGGAAGGCCAGAGCTTCAGCTGTGTCAAATAGTTTGTCCCTACGTTTTTTAAAAGAACATTATATTCCGATTTGATCATGTCCCCTTTATTGTATTACGGAGAGCAATGTGAGCATCCATTCCCATTGGATAACGGAGGATTTTACCCCGGAAGTAAGTATTCTCCTTACTGTCGATTTATTTTACAGTGCTATCTGCACTACTCATCAACTCAAAAATACCAGATTATCCTTGTTTACACAACATTGATTGGTTTAAATTGTGTACAATGCTTTTGTAATTTTCCCCTTCGATTCGGAGAAACAAATATTTGTTCAGTTTAGGATGGCCGAAGACACTACACTACCCAGAATCCTCAGCTATTGTTCCGCGTTGCCTCAAGCTCTGTGATTGGTTGACCTCCAACTGCATTGCATATGAAAAAAACGTTTCGTAAAAGATAAATCATACTTTATTCAGCAGTGCTTGCTTTACTCTTTGAAAGTCATCACATGAATGCATTGTAAATATTACACATCTGTCGTAGTTCTTTATTTATCTACAGAGATCTGGCCTCAAAATAGACCGGAAACTATTCTTTTACCGTTCTGTTTTTATTTCACAATAAAGTTAGTAGTAATAATTTGTTTTGATATTATTGTTTTTTATTAACTACTCATGTTAAGACCATCTTTTCTGTGTTGCTGTGGGGTTTTTCCATCGCTTTTGTGTTACAAATATCAAAACAATAACAGAATATATCCGTCGTAAACTAAACCAGAAAGAGCAGTATATTTTATTTTGTTAACACTGTAAACTTGACAGCTTTTTAAGGATGCCCGGTTAAAATCACCAGCGACAATGTGTACTCCATCAGGGTGAGCCTGCTGCAGTTTGCTAATGGCACAACCCAGTCTCACGGCATTTCGTGTTCACCAACACGACTTTTAATCTATTGATTCGTGTTCACCAACACGATTTGCCCCTTTTTTTTTCGTGTTGCACAGCACGATTTTAAAAGCAATGTATTTATACTGCCTGCAGCACGTCTTTTTCTCCGGTCGGGTCGTGGGAGACCGGAAGCTGTGTGGTTCATAAAAACATGTTCTTACTCAATATCAAGCCACAATTATTGCTTTTATTTTAAATCGTATAATTTCGGACTTTTGTTGCCGTCTGTGAGGAAAATAAATGGGGCTCAGAGCCTCAGGATAGTGAAATCTGTATTTTTAAATATTCTTTCCTTCTAATTTGTTATTCTTTTCAAAATAACACACTGTTATTTACTCACCAATAACACACAATTATCCTTGCTTTTATTTATTGGTTTAATTCCATTATCTCGGGCTTTTTTGGTGTCCGTCAGGAACTGAATTTCAAAATAAAAATAACCGGAAACAGACCTAGGCCTATAAGGGACATTTCGAGCATCATTGCAATTGTCAACATTTCTGAGTTTAGGATGGCCGAAGACACTACACTACCCATAATCCCCAGCTATCGTTTAGGACTACAGTCCCGTAAGGTTACGCAGAGCGTCAAACGGAACGAAACCACGCCAGCCTATCCAAAACTGGAATTGAACACCCCCCCCAGAACTACACATGCTGTCTATTGTGTTTCGCAAAATGTTTTATGGGACGTTTCTACTGAACGTTTTCGTTTTTCCCACAATTAGAAGTTGCCAGTATTAAACACATTGGTGTTATCAAATGTAAAACATATCCACGACAGTTCAGAGGTTAACCTGGTATTTTTACTCCACTGCATTTATTTGAGTTACTTTGCAGATTCTGATTAATTATGTGACATATAAACAACCCTTAAATCATACTTTAGTTACACCTGAGTAAAATTCAGGTAAGGTGATTGTCAAGTGCCAACAATCAGGAGAGATATTTGATAGTGCTTGGGAAGACTAAACATGTATCTGCAATTGACATGAATGGAAACGAGTAATAAAGTATATTCATTACTCGTTATTCTCTACTAATAGTTCATTAAAGACTGTATATTATGGCTATTTTGCACATCCCTTTCAAGATTTTCAAAGGTTTATTGACATATCATATACACAACTACGGTGTAGTTATGCAATGAATGAAAAACTTGGGTCACAGGTTCCTCAACAGTGCATACAAGACATCTATCAATATGTGTGTACCTCCACCATTAAACTGTCATATTCTGCACATTTCTTATTCTATCTACATACATAAGAGTATAATTAACGTGTATAATATCAGTTAAAATAAGTGCTTCAACATAGTTAACATTGCAGGAAAGCAATATATTAGACGTTAAGTACTTAACGTCAGGCTTAATATTTATCTGTAGATAGATACCCCCAAATACCTTAATCTGTTATTTAATGTTTAAATAAAGGTTAATCCGTTTTTCTGTTTTGCACCTCCTCCTATTAATATCTTTGTACATCCTGCACTAAACTGTTTTATTGTAGAGATCACTTATAGTATCTTCTTGATTTTTATATTCTATATTGCTATATTTATACTTTCCCCCTATGAAAGTATGTACTCTTAATATTTTTGTAATCAAATATAACACATAAAAACAATAATTCAATAACGTACTTTAACCACTAGGAGGTGCACACAAGGTACACACAGCCATAATAACTTTGTATTATTAGTGTGTATGTACAACATCTGAAGATGTATAGTTTTATGCATGCTTTCACATCATTTTACAGCATATTGCTATACTATTTCAGACTCAGTATTTACATTCTTACATTCAAAGAAAATCAGTAATATCTTTAAAAATTACAGTCCTTTTCTATCAGCTGTGCACCGTTATCGTGTAAATATAACCTATCTATGAATTAGATCAAATGTAAAAGTCAGCCGAATTAGTGTTGATACTGCAAGGAGATGTATTGTGTGAAGAGAAATTGAAGATGTTGTTTAATTGTTGATATATTTATGATCCACGTCAAGTGTTCAGTTTCGGCGGCATTTCTTCCAGTTTTTCCAAAGGTCTTCTCATCAGGGCTCTATAAATAAAGAACTACGGCAGATCTGTAATATACAATGCAGCCGAACCGTGTATTACAATGCCGTTATGTGATGACTTTCAAAGAGAAAAGCAAGAGCACTCGGAATTAAGTATTATTTTATTCTTTTAAAATGTTTTCCGGATTTCATATAATATAAACACCAAATCCCAGCATGCATTGCGGCTAACACATCCAATCAGCGAGCTTAAAACCATAGCTGAGGATCTTGGGTAATCGCTCGAAATGCCTACGTCTGTTTCCGATTATATTTATTTTGAAATTCAGTTCCTGACGGATGCCAAAAAAGCCAGAGATTATGGAATTAAACCAATAAATAAAAGCAAGGATAATTGTGTGTTATTGGTGAGTAAATAACAGTGTGTTATTTTGAAAAGAATAACAAATTAGAAGGAAAAACAGATTTAAAAAATACAGATTTCAGTATCCTGAGGCTCTGAGCCCCATTTATTTTCCTCACAGACGGCAACAAAAGTCCGAAATTATAGGATTTAAAATAAAAGCAATAACTGTGGCTTGATATTGAGTAAGAACATGTTTTTATGAACCACACAGCTTCCGGTCTTCCTCGACCCGACCGGAGAAAAAGACGTGCTGCAGCCTGCAGGCACGAAACACATTACCAGTAGAAATACATTGCTTTTAAAATCGTGCTGTGCAACACGAAAAAAAGGGGCAAATCGTGTTGGTGAACACGAATCAATAGATTAAAAGTCGTGTTGGTGAACACGAAATGCCGTGAGACTGGGTTGAATGGCAGTATGGATGTGGGTGAGGGCTAAGCTAGTATTAGCGTCTGGAGGTATATAAACAGCTCTGATAGTTACTACAGTTAGCTCTCTAGGGAGGTAGAAAGGCCGGCATATGACCGTCAGAGCTTCGATATAAGGGGAGCAGTAACTGTCTACAGTTCGACTCTGTGAACACCAGTCATTGTTTATGTAAACACAAAGTCCTGGTCCTTTGCGCTTGCCCGACTCGCTGTTGCGGTCCTGACGGTGGATAGTGCACCTCGCTAGCTGCACAGCAGCGTCCAGTATCCCGGGGTGAAGCCAACACTGCACACTTGCTCGCCTGTTCCACTCTTCTTTTTTCGAATGCCAGGATGTATTCTTGCCTCGCTTCTGAAGCAAGTGACTCGGAAGACATGTGCTACCAACCATGCTCCAGAGCCACTATTTCAAGCATACTACCTCATTGAGTGCCGCCAAAGGACTGTTCCAATGTCCAGCATACTTGTAATTCTACCGAGCCCAGCGTACTTCGTAGCGAGAAATTGCGAGGCTGCACATGTTTAGACTCTGCGGTCTTAAAATCCCCTCAATGCTTTGCGCACGGACCAATTTCCCCAAAAGGGTGGCGGAAAATGTAAGGCGGGGCCTCTCATATGACGCACACCTGCACACTTGCTCGCCTGTTCCACTCTTTCCGAATGCCAGGAAGTATGCTTGCCTCGCTTCTGAAGCAAGTGACTCGGAAGACATGTGCTACCAATCAAGCGTACTCGACATTGAGTAACACCCCCCGTCTCCAGTCCCAAGGTCCGTCACCGTAAAGAGTCCCCGGGGTTACAGCGAACCCTCTTTTATCGTTCCGGATGGGGATAAAGAGCAGGATGGAGGCAGGGGTGGTTTTATATCATGTACATTGATGTTGTTGGTTTATAATATTCCTCCTTTCATACATTAATTAGGTATGATTTAATTAAATGTATTAATAGATGTTTGTTATTTTCAAGTAATGTTTATTTTTCTTTAACTGGTTTCATTATCTGAGCTAACCATCTTTGCACATACCACCCCTTTTGATGGTACAGTCCAATTGTTGAGCCAATAAAAGGTAGCGTGTTATGCTCATTGGGTGGTGGAATAGGGCTGGAGACAGTCATATGGAATATTGATGCTGTTAATACGACTGTTAATCGTGTACCGATGATTAATAAATTCCCACACCGGGTTGTATTTGGACGTTCTGCCTCTGCTTCCTTCCTTTGGTTCGGGCCGCTCACTTGTCAGCCTCACAGAGGCACACAAGACAAATATAACCCTGAAAATGAGAATTATTTGGCCCATTCAGATGTACCAAAATATACCACTTTGTCAGATTCATGGCGCCTACAAACACAAACATGACTTGCTTTTTCCCCTCCCCCATACACAGCAGGCAGTTAGTTAGCTTCTATTTGTTTCTCCAATCATCTAATGTAGATGACTATGGAGGAATACCTTATACAAGCCCACTCCAAAATTACAGAATGTTCTCTTTATATCATGGTTGTGTTTACATTACATGCTGCAGTTGTATTCTTCTTCAGGCTGTGAGGAAATGACTTTCTTCTTCTTAAGTAGCACATTTCTTCTGTTACTGTCCCCCAGGCTTGTGTCTCTTCCAGAGTTCAATGTGTTTGTCTGACACGCCGTTAGAGAGGAATACAACATATAGCGTTACTTATAATAACTGTCAGCTGGTCAGAGTTTGGCCTGTTTCCAGCTGCACATTATAATACGTATAGTACACAGTGTACTGTGGGACAGGATGTGTTTTTTACTTTGTTTTTTATTAATTATCTCATCCACTTCCCTAAGGGGCCAATGGGGTTGTGGGTGGTTAGGGGTTAATAATAAGAAGACAAAATTCACATATTAGATGTATTTTTCTCTGCAAGTCAACTCAAGAGTTACATTGTCAAAACTAATGTACCAAAGTGTCTTCTAACTGCCAAGTTTTGAAGGATTTATTTTTAATGAGGATTAAGGAGTTCAATTAGTGGCAATATGTGTGGCAGAGGCTTGTTTTCGTCATTCATAAATGAAAACTAGATTACGAACAGAAACCCAGCCGCCAATTGTTTGACATTGACTTTGTGTTCCCAGCCATCATACAAATTAAGTAGAACCACTTTAAATCACTTCTTTCAAATAAATATTGACATATTTAAGCTTTCGTTGGGTTTTATGACTCAGTAGGATGCTACACACACACAGTAAACATTTTATTCAGAGGATTTTGTAATACCGCGCCTTTAGTAAAACCCTATACATGTGTTGTCAAGTTGGTGAAGATGTTTCTTTATTTGCATGTGATTTGGCACATACATTTCCATTTCTCCTAATGGAAGTGTATTGGGTCGTTGTTGCGTGTTTGCCCCTGACAGCATCCATACATGTGTCTGCAAACACTTACAGTTTGTAATGCAACAATGGTGAAGAAATAACACAGTTTGTGGAGCTTATTATTATTTTGAGTTCGCTTTTAAGTTTTCATGAATTTTATGTAATATTATTACAATAAAGACTTTCTATATTTTATTTATTTATGTAATCTTTTATTTGCACAATAATGAATCAAGCGTAACAGTGCCAGATTTAGCTTTAAGCTAATTTCCTTTCGCAGTCCCTCACATAAAACATTTAAGAAAATTACATTTTACAAACATAGCAAAAACAAAATACATGATATGCAAAAAGAGCAAGAGCAGCATACACAAGTATTTACCACATGGCAGTACAATATAGCAGCAACGACATATACAGAGCAAGAGAAGATACAAGAGCTGCATAAAGTGCAAGAGGAGATACCCCTGAGTTAAAATGCATTTAGCGGTGATTGCACGTCTGTTTGTTTCTCAACCATACTTTGAGTTGACCTTTAAAACGATTGAGAGTGGGACAATCCCGTATCTCAGTTGGGAGACTATTCCAGAATGAGCTGCCTTTAATGGAGAGGACATTTTGTCCAAAAGTGGTCTGTCTACGATGGACTTCAGTCTCATCTGGTTTCTGACCTAGTGCAGCGTCCAGTGTTTTTTTTGTGGATGAATTAGCCTAAGGGAGGGGGGGCCAGTCCATGTAAACATTTATAAAAAAAACACATACTTTTAAAAGACTTAAAATAGTCAAAGCTCAATAAATTGTGTTTTCCCAGGATGGTACGGTGGTGGTATGAATAAGGCTTTCTGTCAAACACCTTGATAGCTCTCTTGTACAGCTGTTCTATTGGTTTCAGGTTTGTGGCACAAGCAAACGACCAGTTTGTAAAACAGTATTTAATGTGGGATAGAATCCTACAGTGGAGGTATGACTTTGCAGCACTGACAATTAACCCTCTGAGACCCACATAGGACATTTCCGTTTTAGTATAATTTTGTGTTTTGCCTTATGAATTGTCTTTTCTGTGCAGTATAATCAAGTTTTAAACATCCCAGAAATCAGCACAACCTCAGCTAATGATATATGTCACTAATTAGAGACTTATATACACTATAATAGGGGATATTTGCCCATAAAAAAAAGAACGGAGCATGAATGTTTGACTTATTTCATTAAAAATAATGAAAGTGGTTTGTGGGTGTTTACAGGTTCCGGTGCTGAGGAGCTGCACCTGGGGAAAGAATATAGGAGGAGCCCAGCCGGATACGTCTCTCTCACTCCTCTGGGCACTCTCTCTGCGCCAGCTTCGGGGACCTATTGCTGGTGTCCATTCAGTTGTTTGTGTTTAAGAATAAACTGTTATATTCTTACCTCTCGTCTCGCCTCCCTGCCTTATGTTACAGCCCAGGCGCCGGGTTGTAAAATCAGAAAGACCAGTCAGTAAGTTGTAGGTTTTAACTATTCTGTCAGCTATGTTTTTAAATAATAAATCTATCATAGTCTTGGAGGTTTTAGTTATTCTATTCGGTTGATCCATTTGTTGTATTAAGTTGTGTTATCCATGATCCGTTTTGAGCTCTTTCTATTTTGTTTGTCATTCCAGTTGATATTAAAGCCTCCTAGAATAATTAGCTCCTAGGAAATTAAAAACACTGTTCATAGACGGAGAGGGTGGGTATAATTTGAGAGGAAATCTACATTTTAAACAACTCAAGGTCACAACAACTCTGAGAAGTATGAGCATAACAATCTGTGGGGTGATTTTATGGAATGGTTTGGAGCAGGAGTTAAAACAAAGCACAAGCATAATTCAGTTTAAAAGGATGTAGAGAAACACTTTTTTGGAAAACTATGAGAATGAAGAGAGGTGATTGAAGATGAGAAATTATTGTATATGTATAAATGTAAGTAAGAATAACTTGCATAATTATTTAAAGGACAATCATTGATCAAGTAAGGGGTGGGAATTAATAAGCATTTGCTTCCTCCTACTCCCTTTCGGACACATATGATTTTTTATTATTAATATGAAGTATTTTTTGTATCATGCTCAGCGCTGTATAACGGCGTTCAAAAGTGCGTTCATTCTCAGCACTGTATTATAAAGGCGTTCAAAAGTGTGCCAGATTTCATATGCCTTTCAGCCGAAAACCTAGTTAAAACACACTGTAAACAGGCTTCAAAATAATGCGGAAAACCACCCAATCTGGCAACAGCAAGCTGCATGTGACGCGTACGCGCCTGTCACCCCTGGCTGTCACACTAAAATATAAATATACTAAATATATCAGACTCCTCACAACAAACAATGTGGAACCGGCGAGCATTGAATGAATTAATATGGAGGAAGCCGAGAGCAGCTGGAGCAGCACTCGCTCAGAGTGAGACTCTACGGCGTCGGCGTATGAGCATTTAAAAGAGTTTTACGTTAAAGTCAGTACTGACTCAGACGGAACAAATCAAACGTTTGCCTGTAAACTGTGTCCGCCCGGTTTGAAAAAGCAAGTCCATACATCGACGACGTCGACAACAAACCTTAAACGGCACATTGAGAATAAGCACACGACTAGCCTTTCACGGTATGTGTGAGTGGCGAATAAAAAAGAGAGCCAAAACAGATCCACTACCAGCCAAATCCCATTAACATCGTACAGGAGACAAATAATAGCTCGCAGCAACATATTGAAAAAATAACTATAAACTATAAATTAGTTCATTTTTGAAACCATGAACTTTAGTTCAACATTTTGAATTATGAACTATGAACTGAACTAGTTCATTTTAAAATGTGTGAACTGTGAACTGAACTAGTTCATGTAGAAAGTGAACTTTCCCAACACTGTGTACTGCGCACACTCAGGCAGACTATGCTATGCTCTGTGAGACCTGTGTCTATTTGTATTGTATGTTATGTATTTGAAGCTTCAAATAAATAACCAGAAAGACAGCTCTGTCTGATTCACCATTTATTTGTTTTGATCACTTTGACTTGTACTCTCCACAGTGTTGGGTCCTAGATTTCCATAACAATTGGCGTTGTCGGCAGGATCTCTTCAAGTTCGATTGGGGACACCCACGGACGCTGGTGGTTGCGCTCCAGGATCCTCGGATCCTCCTCTACCTCGACAGAAACCGTACGGGACGAGAGGACCAGCGCCGGGGTGGAACCGATTGACTTCACGAGATCCAACGAACTCAAAAGGCTTTCAATACTCGGTGAGATGTACAGTGTCTAAATTGTTTAAAGTTAAACGTAATTAAACTGCATGACATTTATGAGAGGGACTGCTCGAAAGTAGGATATTTGGGATATCCGTCGTGATTTGGGATTACGATCAGTTTTTGTGTGATTTATACTGAGAAACAAATATCAATATTTCGACGGATGAAAAAATAGTGTTTTGGTAACACGGGGTGTTTTGGTAACACTTAAAGACTTTGTTATGGGAGCAAAGCAGGGTAGGGGGTTTGTACACCCTCCCGAGGGTCCGATTGTGGATGTCATGTGAGCAAAACATGGTGAGGACAGTCTGTCTAAATTAAATATATGGACGGAAATGTTCGGATTTCCTAAGGGAGGTTCTTTGAGTAAATTAAAAATCAAAAACCTGGGAGATAAATTACAAGAGTATGGAGATGGAATGAAGGGTACAAATAAAGTTAAAGTAAAAGACTTATAGAAAACTGGACACTAACAGAAAGTGTTTATAATACTGGGAAGTTAAAAAAAAAGGCAGTTGGTCTTGGGCATTAAAGAAAATATTAAGGTTGAAGATGAATGTGAAGAAAAGAAGGAAAATAAATTATTTCCAAAACCATGTAAACCCCAGACATCTCTGTGTCCTTCCATTGCAGGCCTGAATGACCTCTCCTCGACTCTGGGTATCCCTTCCCTCCTCCGGCGTACAACCCTGGCAATCTGGTTGGTACACCTCAACCACCTCCACCGCCACTACAAGCCCCAGCCATGCAGTCAGCGTCAACTCCAAGCTCGTCCATCCCCATCAGGCCCAAGTAGATGGGGACAACAGCGGGATAAACAAACCCAATGCCCAAAGGGACCAAGCAGGTGTTTGGGAGACACACCTCAGTAATGCCTTTTTCAACGGACTCACAGCCACAGGGCAAGCTAAGCAAAATGCTGGCCGCTCACAATACCAAGGGAGAGGCAGAGGAGGTTTTCCGAGGCAGAGGACGAGAAGCAAGACCTTCATTTGATGAAAGATGTTTCAAGGGTGACAGTGTTGAACATTGGATTATGGGACTGGCCACAGAACACTGGCAGTGGAGGCAGAGGGGGACAGCAAGGACGGGGCCACCATTCACAAAGACTGACCTACACCAGATGGGGAGGAAGGGGCCCAATCGAGCGAGACGGAAATTCAGCCAGCAGCATCTAACCAGGGAAGTGACACACGCACACACATCATGCAGGCTATTGAGAAATTGGAAGGTTTAGAGAAAATGTCTGTAATTAAAAAGGGTACATATTTGAAATGTAACACGGAAAAAGCATTTAAGAAATTTCCCACACTGACTTTGGCTGTCATGGGTGTTGATGTTACATTTTTGGTTGATTCTGGGGCTACACTGTCTGTAGTAAAAAGGGCAGATTTGCCTGATTACGAATGTAGTGGTAGATGTATTCACTCAATAGGAGCGGCTGGGGTGACTGTAAAGGAGACGTTTTTGTATCACTTCAGAGTGGAGATAACGGTGATGACAGTCATCCATTTCCCACATCAGTAAAAAACAGTTTTTTATTATCATTCGTCTGCCCAATACATTTACTGGGCAGAGATCTGATTCTCCACAAATGAGGTCTTAAAGTCCGACAGCTATCTCCTATGATGGTTAAAAAAACTGTCATTTGATGATAAAGAACTGGTGAATGTGTATCAATGGGCTGCTGACATATACTGATTCTCAGGAGTTGTTGCGTTTGACTGATCAACGTGTTTTTCCACCTACTGTGTTCATGGAAACTTCTCATTTGTATTGTACTGCTAACGTTGTTGACGATGCATGTCGATACTATGATGAGAGTTTTCTGCTGGAATGTTTGAATGATGAGATCATGCTTAAAACTATGTATTGGAATTCGCTGTGTAGTGCTAACTCTGTTAGACTCACAGCCGCACAACACAAGCTGTATCAAATCCCAGGGGCGGTCCACACATTTCACTAGCCAGGGGGCCCACTGATAGATGGATGGATTTGGGTCTAATCGTTAAAGATTGGGAGTCAGTCACTGATTGGGCACCTACACACACAGAATATGTCATGTACTCTATGTCACGTGACGTGTATCAAATGAAAATGTGCACGAACGTAGCCGTTCTGCGCACATTGCTGTTGGTTGAGGATGATGAGGTAATTCTCATATCTCTGAGCTTCCTGCCGCGCTTTCAGATGTGCCATACTCACTCTGGGCAGCTCACAGATATGACGTAGGGTTAATGTCCACGTTCCGTTCAAATCAACCCCCGTACCCATTGAAACGTGAAGCTATTGATGGGATTCGGACAGTGTTTACCTCTCCGCTTAAACAAGGGGTCATTATTCCGTGTAACGATTCCCCGGTACGCACTCCAGTGTGAGTAAAGGAATAAGTACTCAGATCTTGTAGTGAAATTATAAGTACTCAGATCTTGTACTTGAGTAAAAGTAGAAGTAGAGTGTTACAGTAAAAGTCCTGCATTCAAAATGTTCCTCAAGTGAAAGTAGAAAAGTATTATCATCAAAATATAGTGAAAGTAGCGACAGTAAAAGTAGTCGTTGTGAAGACTGGTCCATTTCAGAATAATATATATGATATGTTTTATAATGATTGATCATGAAAGTGTTCTCAAAGCTGGTGAAGGTGCAGCTAGTTTGAATGGCTTTGTATACTGCAGGGTAGCTTGTGGATTTACTCCAGGTGGAACTACAGTCTGATTTAACACTTGATTAGATTTTGCATCATTCATCCACATCTGTGAAGTAACTAAAGGTATTAAATACATGTAGTGAAGGAAAAGTACACCATTTACCTCTGACTTATGTTCACTGCCAACCTAAAAGTACCGAAAAAATAGTAATCAATAATGTATTGAAAAGTTATTTGCTGATTGGTTTTTATATCGGCTCAGCCAGGTTATATGGGAGGCCCAGTCTACGTACACTCTAAAAACAAATGCCTTGGCTTAACAAATAAAATCAAGGCAATAGTTTGCTTCGATGGTTATTGAGTTAAGACAACTTCTAATGAAATTGTGTTAAAGCAACAAAGTTATTTGGGTTAGGGGAGAAGGCTTTTCCTCTACAATCAGAGGTGTTTTCAATTACCACTTACTTAATAATTGGTAGCATAAACACAAGTTTTTAAGTTGATTACTCCAAAAGTTCCAACTTGTTTTACTGTATGATTTAAATGTAATCTTAAATTGTATGTACTTAATTACCACATGTTGAACATGAACACATGTTTTTAAGTTGACAACCATTTATAAATTAAGTTGCTCCAAATAATATTGTATTCAATAGGGTTTTTCTCTTAGCTTTTTCATGTTTTTGCCTTTTAAAGAAAGAATTAATTGATTCCACAAAAAAAAAAATATTAGGCAATTCACTTTTTATTTTTGAACTGCAGGTGTTTATTTCAACACATGATGTTTCAAAAGGAGATACTTCATTTAGTTTGAATATTTTATAGTTTATAGTTTTATAGTTTGGCTGCAGCACGTTGATTCGAACCATGCATTTAACCTGTTAAGCCCGAAGGTCCCCGCCGACGGGGACCCTGGGTTTTTTTTTCACAACACTGTGTCTCAGGGCATCTTAATATTTAAAAACCTATTAATGTGTTATACCAGATTAACGAGAAGACTCTTAGCTAACTGACAATACGAACCATTTTTACAGAAACAAAACACAAGTCTCACAAGAAGCGTTAGCATTAGCCCTTAGCTAAAACGGGCAGATGCTACTTTCGGTGCTAACTAGCAAAAACGATCTTTAAAACTTAATATTTTCTGCGCAAACTACATATCATCTGAAAGCTGATACTCCACAGATTATTTTAGTTATAAGTATCATCACTGTAGGACACAAACTCATTGAGCTAGCAGCCAGAACAGAGAATAAAAAAAACAACAGTTTTCAAAACCATAACAATAATTATGTCTTACCGTTGCTGTTTTGTGATCAAAGCTCTTGTTCAAGGGAATAAACACGCTGTTTAAGGTTAATCCAATGTATCTTAGTCACTTTAGAATTGTTCCTGATAATCTATCATTACATTCATGGCAGCAGAGTAGGTACAACGTTTCGCAGTCAATAGCTAATGCTGTTTTACGCGCTGTTTACGCAAACTTCTCTCTACTTGACGTAAGTGTTTAGCGGGACTTACTAACTGTCACTCGATTCTATTGGCTCGAACGGTTCAGAAAAGGTGTCAATCACCCAAATCGACCAATGGGTTCCAAAGATATGATCCTGTGTAGTATAAACTACACCCGCTCCTTCCATTACGCATTACGCAGCCAGAAGGGAGAGCTTCACCACAGAGCAGGTGCTAGAGATGCTAGCTGACGATAGCTATGATCATACCAGATGACTCTTCGTCGGATGAAGAAGATCTCCTCCAGCCAGACCTGGATCCGGACAGTAGTGACTCGGATGTTGAACTTCCACAACAGGTATGTAATCTCTCTGTTTTTATATATTACTTATGTGTTTGGTGAATCTGCGTCACAGTGCTAGCTTAGCCAAGAAGCTACAGGAATGATTAGGCAACATGCTAAATAGTGTTACTTGTCTTTTTGGAGTTACATTTTCTAAATGAATGGCCAGGAATGAATATATATATATATGTGTTTACTTATTTATTTGGTGTAATATTATTCATTTATTGTCCAATATTATCCTTTTTATATATTACTTTTGTGTTTGGTGGAACTGCATCACAGTGTTAGCTTAGCCAACAGGAATGATTAGCCAAAATGCTAAATAGTGTTACTTTTGGAGTTACATTTTCTAAATGAATGGCCAGTGAATGGCCATACATGTGTTTCATTATTCATTCATTTATAGTCCAATATTATCCTATAAGTATAAGCCAGTGAATTAATCTAATCTCTTTGTTTTTCCACATTTGTTAGATGAGGTGTGACCCCAGCAGGACAAAGCCACACACCCAGAATACTTTCAGGGAGCAGCTTGCTTCATAATTGTTGGATTTTGCTGAAGGCCCTGCTGAAGGCCCTGCACCTCATTTTTTAATGTTTTTAAGAAATATTTTTATTTTTAATTGTTTAATTGTTTAAATATATATATATATATTTGGGTGGAATGAATACCTATAGTGATGATTCAATGTAATACAATGATTGTTATAGTCTGGTACCTGAAAAAGGTGAAATGGCACTGATGGAACCAAATGTGCCCAAATGTGCCCAAAGCTTATTCCGCCTGGACTTTATTTACATAAACCTCTCTAAAAAGGTCAAATGTCACTTGTTTTGCCTCAATCTTGATACAGGGTACTTATTATATGTTATACTTTGGATTCCTAAAGCTTTTAGGCTACTAACCCATCATTCAAGGTTGGTCTTCACTATAAGTAATGGGTTTTCTTCCAAAAAGGTGGCGGGGCTAATAAAAGCCAATTTGAAATATGTGTGCAATATGTATACAGCTTTTCATGAATATCGGAAAAACTATATGCGAGCCGTTTGGAGCAATTTGCGCCATGTAAATCGTCAAAAATGGTGTATTCGCTGTTAGCTTACGACCTCCACGAGTACTTTTTCAAAAATGTGCTCCTCAATTAAGTATCATATTGGATAGGGGCAAAACCTGTCCTACATTGGAATTGTTCTGATCATTCCCCTAGGAGGAGTTCGCAAGAACGTGCGTAAAATGTCTGAAAAACGCACATATTTCAAAATGGCTGACTTTCTGGGGGGCAGGGCTAATGGAAGGCAATTTGAAATATGTGTGCAATCATAATAGCAATATGTTCCTTTGTTTATGACCAGGAAATCTTAGGCATGTGCGCCAGTTGTGTTTGTACCATTTTTCCTGCATCAACCAGGTAGCGATATGTCGTTTGTTGATCCTAGAGGACTTAAACACATCATGTCAACAATTAGGGATTATTGGACTGTGCAGTTATATCTTTAATTAACTGTCTACACCACAACAATAGATCAAACCACCACAGGGAGTCGAACCCCCGTCTCAAATGAGAGTCCATACCAGTGGTTTTTTGCTTTTTGTTGTTGCCTAAACTTTAACAAAAAGCAAAACCTGCAATACATCTGTTTTGTGGTCAATGCCACTAAATTAAGTTATACATTTGGAAACATTTGGAAAATGAAATATATGCCTGAAAATGTAATCTTTCAATATGTATCTTACTGTATTGCAGGACAGACAGACAACAGATATACACTTCAACAGCATGCAAATAAAGTAAAAACCTCCTGTTGTCATGGCAGTGGGTTTGGTCCTCAGCATGAAATAAGCGTCCATCAACTCTTTGGTATGACAAAGGGGGTTAGGGAACTTATGGGAAGAAAACATGAATTAATACAACTTTTATTTACAAACGTGACAAAGAAATGTTAAACTGATGTGTGAGTTAATCAATTCTTTCAATTAAACAGAATGTTTGCGCCTTTGTTAAATGTTATGCGACTGCAGATTAATCTAATTGAAGATATGGTTATGTTGGTTAGTGTGGATAACCTCAGAAGTTGTCACAATATTTTTTGGGGCAGAATAGCTTAAATGTGTTTTTATAAAAGATGAATATAATGTCAGTAATGGAGTTGAGAACATTTGGAATATCCAAAATGGTGCTCACAAATGTGTTTTGGATATTGTTGACAATGTCTACGACATTCCCACAGACTCTGTTTACCAAGCCATCAGACACATCAATATTTTTGATCAACATCACTCGTGCACCCTTTCCTAACAGTAACCTTTCAGGTAAATAGGATTTGTACACATTTCTGAAGTGCCCTCTTTTCAATTCCATGTGGCCGGATTGTTGATTCTTCTCATAATCCAGTGCCTCCACGCAAAGGTTCTCTGGACATGATGCTGACAACTGTCTGATATTGTGGTCATTAACTTGTGCATTTGTTGCGAAAATATGCAACGCTGAAGTGCTTTCCCCGGTTTCACACTTGTTCAAGATAGCTATGTCACTGGCAACGAGCGCCGTGGTCTTAGCTTGTGTACGCAACCTGTTAACAGTTCTGCAAAGACAGTGTCCTGTTGACGTACAATGGTGTTTAAATGAGCAATCGAGAATTTTTCAGTCCAGAAATCACATAGCATGTCCTCCAAATACAAGGATTTGCCTTGAACTGGCTTGAGTTGGAAAAAGTCGCCAACAGCTATGACGCTGACTTTTCCAAATGGTGAGTGATCACTAATTTGCTTAATCTGCCTAAGTCTACCGTGCACATAGGCTAGCAAATTATGATTCACCATTGAAATCTCATCAATCACCAGGATCTGCAGATCGCTCAATTCAGCACGTAAGGTATTGACCCTTTCCTCTCCTAACGGCGTGTAGGGAGGTTTGACATCCAACCCTATAGAAAATGTGCTATGTATTGTGCTGGCTCCTAAACTATAAGCAGCAATGCCAGTAGGGGCAGTTAACAACACAGACACTTTATCAGGTGAACTTGCAACTTGTGACAGCAACCTAGATGCTTCATAGTGGATTGCTTTAATGAGGTGCGATTTCCCAGTCCCAGCACCACCTGTAACAAACACATTGAAGGGTTTTGGGTTCTTGCCATTTACCTTTTCAATGCACCATTGTCTAACTTGATAAAAGATCTCTCTCTGTTTGACATTCAGAGATCTGAGAAGATTAAGTGCATCAGATCTACACATAATGTTACCATGTGCATCAAAACGATTTCCCCCTGCACCAGCGTCGGCCAAGTCTGGAATGGCATCTGTGTGTTCGTCGGGAGCTGGCACTCGTTCCCTCACTTCCTGTTCACATTCCAAGCGTTCCAACTGTTGCCCTGGACAAATTTCACACCAGGCCTCTTCAAGAGCACCTGTGTGTCCTGAAATATTGTCAGAATGTTCCATCACTTCAAATTCTTTCTCAAATGTTTGCCTGTTTACATCAACAGTAGTTTGCAAAAATCCTCAAAAAAACTTCAATACATCCAGAACTCCGCCGCCCGTCTACTCACCCACACCCGAATCCGTGAACACATTACACCCATCCTCATCAAGCTCCACTGGCTCCCCATCCCCCAGAGAATTCAGTACAAGATCCTCCTGATGACATACAAAGCCCTCCATAACCTGGCCCCATCCTACCTGACTGACCTCCTCCACAGACACACTCCCACTCGCTCCCTTCACTCTGCTATTGCCAACCTCCTGTCCCTCCCCACCCGGGGCGACAGAGCCTTCTCCGTTGCTGCACCCACCGTCTGGAACTCACTACCCCAATCCATCAGAGACTTTTCCTCCCTCACAGCATTCAAAACATCACTCAAAACCTACCTGTTCAACACTGCATTCAACCTCTGACCACCCCCTCTATTTTCTGTTCTGTTTATCTCTTTTTGTATTTCTTTGTTATCTATTTTATTTATATTTAGTTTTTTTGTTTTCTCTTGTCTTTTTTATCTTCTTAATTCTCTGTCAAAGCGTCTTTGAGTTTCATGAAAAGCGCTATAAAAGTCCCATTTATTATTATTATTATTATTATTATTATTAACACTGTGAACCACAGTGTCTAGCAACCATTGACCGTTATGGTAGAACTGTTTGAAAGTCTGAAACCCTTCAGGTTTTAAGTCTTCAGTCACATGGTAAGGCGTGTTTCGTGAATATTGGAAAAACTATATGCGAGTAGTTTGGAGTCATTTGCGACATGTAAATCGTCAAAAATGGTGTATTCGCTGTTAGCTTACGACCTCCATGATTGAGCTATCAAACGTTTTCTTCTCAATTTAGCATCATATTGGATAGGGGCTGAACTTGTCCTGGATTGGAATTTTTCTGATCATTCCCCTAGCAGGAGTGCGCAAGAATGTGCTTAAAATGCATAAAAAACGCACATATTTCAAAATGGCCGGCTTTTTGGGGGGCGGGGCTAATGGAATGTATGTACAAATATGTCTGCAATTGCATGAGGAATGTATGTGCCAAAATTCGTGAAGTTCTGAGAAACGATATGTGACTACCACATGAAAAATTACGTTTTTTTTACATTCTTCAAAAGGTCGTGACGCGTGTCCAAAGTTGTGCGTACCGAAACACATTAGTTTGCATATTTCAGCTGTGATCTCAATCAATCAATCAATCAATGTTTATTTATATAGCCCAATATCACAAATGTTAAATTTGTCTCAGTGGTCTTCACAGTGTGTACAGAATATCAGTATGACAATATGACACCCTCTGTCCTTAGACCCTCACATCGTACAAGGAAAAACTTCCGAAGAAAACCCAGTTTAAAGGGAAAAATGGGAGAAACCTCAGGGAGAGAAACAGAGGAGGGATCCCTCTCCCAGGACGGACAGACGTGCAATAGATGCCGTGTGTAAATTGAAAAGATAATACATTTGCAACATAGGTAGTCCAAATGTTTGGAAATGCATGTGTGTATAATGGGAAGATGAATCCACGAGGATATCCATCCAGGACCGATGATCCAGGACCACAGCCACGACTCAAGATCCAGCGCTCGCGATCCAGGACACAGGACCGCAGGATCATCCATGACTCCGGATCCCAGCGTATATAGACACCAAAAAGAAAGACATTTGGGGAAGCTGGGTTAATCGGAACATGAGAGTACACAGGTATAGACAGAGAGAAGGAAGAAGTAAGATGTCCCCTGACAAACTAAGCCTATATCAGCAAAACTAGGGGCTGAATCTAATCAGCCCTAACTATAAGCTTTATCAAAAAGGAAGGTCTTAAGCGCACTCTTAAAAACGGATAGGGTTTCTGCCGCCCGAACACAAACTGGAAGCTGATTCCACAAATGTGGAGCTTGATAAGAAAACTAATTGATCTCTTCCAATAGTAGCTGTACATTGTCCCCAGAACAAAATATATTAGTGTCATCAGCAAACAAAACAAACTTGAGTACTGTCGATACATTGCATATTTCATTAATATACATAATAAATAGTTTCGGCCCCAATACTGACCCCTGGGGGACACCGCATGTAATGTCCAAATATGAAATGCTTATAATTTGAGACCCCCCTCAAATGTAGCTGTTGAGGCTTTCAGGGGGGCTCAGGTGTTAATCGGGGGGGGGGGGGGGGTCGAGCTCCCCCGGACCCCCCCGTAGTTCGCACACTGTCTCAAACTATTCCATATTTCAAAAAATAATGTGATGACTCCTTACATTTAAGGGAATCTGCCTATAAAGTCCTTGAAAGAAATTTAATCTGATGTTTTATAAGGTGTTCTAACCCCCCTTATCTGAATATCAAAGATGTGTTGGGCGCTCATGGAAAGGGAAAAAAAAAGACAATATTATGCTTTTGAATTAATATGGTCATAATCGGTTGTTTCCGTGAACGGTATTAGAAATTAAAATCAATGTTTGATAGCATAATGTAGCTTAAACATACCGTCAGTTTAAATGCTATTTTATTCTGGAAAAAACCGGAAGTTCTCAATACCAAGCTTTTATTCTGAAAATCCTTCATCTCCGGTTAGCATTTAGCATGTGGCTAATATACCATTTCCTATAGATGTGACTTTAGGCAGCGAAATGACATGGAGTGATGCACACCGAAACCTACTGATTTAACACTACAACTAATTGAACCAAGAGATTATTATTTCTGAATATTAAATGAAGGTACAGTTTATTTGAATACGTTATTGTTGACAGAAGTGGGTAGCATGTGACAACATCCGGTACTACCGGAAACCAAAATGCTATGAAGTATTTCCTGTATTTTGAGTGTTGATTTCAGCGTTTGAAATATATTTAGATGAAAAGTCATGAAAGAGGTTAGGAGGAGAAGAGGCGTGTCTAGTTATACACTGAATGTAAAATGTTGAAATCCTCCGTTTAACGCAATATCGGACACAGAAGAACGAGGGGGAAGTCTCCTACGTCACCACAGCCCCTAGAGAGGAGGAGCAAACAGCCACCAAGCGGGAAGGACGAATGCTTGTGAGCTCTCTTCTGCACGGCCACGACTGCGAGAGGAAGCTGCAGCCTTTCTCTCCTCACTGAACAATCTTCTGCTTGTAACATTACCGCGCCTTTTTATTAATTAAAGTACCCATTTGAAACTTTTCAGAGACTCCATTTAGTCTCCTTTTCTAAAGCTTCTCTCCTGGACGCGAGAATAACGAACACAGTTAACAACGGCCGAATGTTGTGTCATGGTAAATGTTGTGTCATGGTAAATGTTGCGGCCGCAAGGCATTATGGGGCAGCATTTCCACCTTTTCTTTTATAAAGGAAGGTCCAGTGTTTCCTAAGCTAAAGGAGGTTATAAAGGAAGTTTCAAACCTCCTTTCATATCATCTAGAGAATTGAAACGGCTCTTATCATGGCTGCCACTGAGGTACTTCTGGGTCATTTCACTCCGTTAGGAAGGTTCCTAAGCTAAACTGACAATTCAACTGCAGCCCAGGCCAAACAATTACTAAGGCAGGAGGTAAAACAATACAAGAAATAAAGAGAAAAGGAAATGAATATTTTCATGAAAAGTTTAAAAATAAAACCAAGATCATTACACGGTATTATCTATCCTGTCAGAATTTGCCCAGTTGACATTAAAGGTCACCTATTATGCAGCAATGCACTTTTTGATGTATTTTATACATAAATATGTGTCCCCGGTGTGTCAGTAGACTCACAAAGTCCGTCTAGAAACGGAGGTACAATTGAGCTGATCCATATTTGCTGCGGTCATGACCAGTGGTGTAGTGGGGATTTTTTGACTGGGTGGACGGGGGGAGACACTATGTACACGCTCGTGAACTGTCAACTGTGTCGCCTGTCAGCGCAACTTACATGATGCCGTTTAGACAATATAATAATAAAGGGCGGTGCCGGCTGTCAGCGAACCGATTCGGTCTTTCTGCGCGACTGTCACTCAAATGCGGGACATAGTCTCAATTTGTGGGACGCGGGACAAATAATAAAAATGCTGCCTGTGTGTGCAGTCCCGCACAGTGAGGGACACCTGGCCATCCTACACACACACACACACACACACACACACACACACACACACACACACACACACACACACACACACACACACACACACACACGGTGCTGCCCCTCACACACACACACGCTTCAAATCAAGTTGCATAAATGCTTGAGCTACGTTTTTATTATAATTACTGTGAAATCTGCCTATTATGTTTTTGTCATTATTACAACAAATACACACTTGCAACTGATAACACTGGCAATGATTTTATATTTATTAGACTATTAAAAAAAAAATCATGCTTCAAATAAGTGGGGGTACGGCGTACCCTCGCGTCCAACGCCCACTGGTCATGACGTTATAACTGGCTTTACTGTACGTTGAAATCTTGGCAACGTCCCGCCCACGGCCCAACCTATCGTCCGCATATACAGTCTGTTGGAGCTATATATCTCTTTATTACGGTGGCCCTGAAGTGCAAGACACCACAGCATTTCAGAAAACACCACAGCATTTCACATTGAACGGAAAGGGTATTCCTTTAGGGAGAACACTTCTTGTTTGTGATTGGACAGAGCCAGCCAGAGAAGCACTGCTGTGATTGGTTGTTTTTGCTGCCAGTCAAGAAATGATGCTTCGTGATTGGTCAACACCCGACAGCGAAATATGTCCCAACCATGGTCCCACAACGTATGGTCCCAACACATCAGCCGTTAGCACACACTCAGATCTCACAGCTCCTCATATCTGTTCAGAAACTGGACAAAAGTTAAACATGTACAAACCAGGGTTTCCGCTAGGATTTTTTCTCGCCGGTCAAATGTCCGGGCAGAATTTATTTTACCGGACTAATTTGAAACGTACCGGTCATATTTCAATAATAATAATAGTTGTGTAGCAGAGTTTCCGTTAGCAGGTAATTACCGGACTATGAGCAGATATGCTTCAGTTTAAAACTCAGTTCACGGGCTCATTTTTATATTGCTTCAGTTTATAATCGTAACAGATCGAAACATTCAGATTCAACAACAAACAACATAATTATTACATTCAAACAAACTACTTGTAGTAGATAACGTACATTATTCAGAAGTTTACATCAACTTTGAATAATAACACGGGAGAAACGGATCCTCTCCCTCCCTCTCTCTCTCTCTCTCTCTCTCTCTCTCTCTCTCTCTCCTGACACCACGTCGGTTTCTCATGCAGCTCGCTAAACAGAGGGCGGGGCTTCAGGTGATCCTGCAGAGCTGCGTGTCTCGGTCAGACTCAGCAGCTGATCTGATCTCTCTCTCGCTCCGGTTACACTTCACTTGCGTTTATGTCCATATCGATCAGATCCAGCTCTCCTGATCGGCCTTTATAGAGAGCACCGATCAAACTATTAAGAGTGAATATCGGCCGATAATGACCGGCGGCCGATCGATCGGAGCCTCCCTAATTATTACCAGACATTTTGACCGTCAGGTTTTGAATTTACCGGTTTTTTATAAATTTTACCAGCTAAAAACCGGTAATTACCGGCTAACGGAAACCCTGGTACAAACCACAGACTGTCTGTGTCATGGCGAATACAGTCGCTGCTTTATTTATGTCTGTATGATGTTGTTGTGAGCGTGGACGGAGCAGCAGGTTAGTTTAGCCTGATGGATCCGATTCAGAAAACACGCATTTTAAAAGCTTTTCGCCTGCCGTCTTGTCTGCAGACTTGTCAAAGCGTTAATTCATGGTTTTTACTAACTGTTATCAGTATGTAGTTACTTCGGCATCACTTTGAAACGTGTATTACAATTAAATCACGGTCAAATATGTTCATTTTGTTGTAGGATTTACATGGAGATACGCCCCGTCCCCTCTCCAGCGCCTCTTGTTTGAATGACAGCATTGACAGGAGCAAACACAGCTGACAGCCGCGGTGAAACTCGAGCGATTAGAGCGATGCGAATATTGGGTGGTCTACCATAGTATTTACATGGAGATAAGCCCCTTAAAAACCATGAGTTAATAAAGCATTAATTCTGTATTTACTCCTGTCATTCAAACAAGACGCTGGAGAGGGGGCGGGCCGTATCTCCATGTAAATCGGAATCGGATCCATCAGGCTAAACTAACCTGTAGCTGCTCCGTCCACACTCACAACAACATCATACAGACATAAATAAAGCAGCGACTGTATTCACCATGACATAGACAGTCTGTGGTTTGTACATGTTTAACTTTTGTCCAGTTTCTGAACAGATATGAGGAGCTGTGAGCTCTGAGTGTGTGCTAACAGCTAACGGCTGATGTGTTGGGCTAATCACGAAGCGTCATTTCTTGACTGGCAGCAAAAACAACCAATCACAGCAGTGCTTCTCTGGCTGGCTCTGTCCAATCACAAACAAGAAGTGTTCTCCCTAAAGGAATACCCTTTCCGTCCAATGTGAAATGCTGTGGCGTTTTCTGAAATGCTGTGGTGTTTTCTGAAATGCTGTGGTGTTTTGTGAAATGCTGTAGTGTTTTGTGAAATGCTGTGGCGTTTTCTGAAATGCTGTGGTGTTTTGTGAAATGCTGTGGCGTTTTCTGAAATGCTGTGGCGTTTTCTGAAATGCTGTAGTGTTTTGTGAAATGCTGTGGCGTTTTCTGAAATGCTGTGGTGTTTTCTGAAATGCTGTAGTGTTTTCTGAAATGCTGTGGTGTCTTGCACTTCAGGGCCACCGTACTTTATATTATTTAATATTTAAACATTTATTTTCTTGCTGTTTATAGTGTTTATAGTAAATGTATTCTTAGTCATTAAAGTAGTTTCTATGCTTTTATATTGAAGGCAGTTTTGGGCACTGGGTGATTAGAACACCTGGTGTAATTGTATATATTGGAGACAGGTGAGAAAGCAGAGCACTATAGGCACATGGTTTTTGACCAGGGTATTTCAAGCCAGAAAAAGAAGGACAGCCATAGGAAAGGCTTAGGGAACAAAAAATAAGGAAACCTGTTGAATGTACATGGTTATTGGAATAAAATGCATTAACGGAGATTTTTTTCTGGACCTGGATCATTGCCCTGCATAAGTTATGCTAACTAGTGCCTCAGCAGCAGTGTTATTTAAAGTTAATTATTTGTTTCATTTCTATATGATTTTGGCCGCTACAAAGGAAAAAACAAGTCCGCTTTAACGACACAGTTTTTTATTTTGTGGCGGCCAAAATCAAGGCGATTGAATAAAGAACATGTCAAGCTATGTGCTATATCAGAAACAATGGGCGGTGTGTTCTGGAAGTAATATGGTCTGTGTTTACATTAGCAAGCATCGCTAACACTCAGAGCTAACGCTGTACTGGAGAGAGTATGTGTAAAGAAGCCGGATATAAAAGGTATACTGTCCTTGTGGTAAACCTGCAAGAGAGAAAGCATTTGAGCTCCATCAACTTCATGAAATGATGCAAATATAAGAACACCAATGTGCCAAAACACATGCAAATTAAAAAACACCAACTTTGTGAAACATGCAGACGTTCACAAAAAGCACTGCATAAGCAAAACGCTTCAAATACAACTTGTGATTCAATCAAATAGTAATTAAATACCATAATGAAGCCAAATATGATATGTCACAGCTTTCTACTTTTAAATGCTTTAACATTCAAATATGTAAGAGGGAGGTATAATTTAGTTAAGAGTCATTACACTTTGGCTCTACTCTTTTCTAGAGTATAGTTAAATATTCTACTTTGTACCACTGTATATGGAATGTAGGTCTATATAGGCCTATTCTATAATATTTGGTCCATGCACGGATAACAAATATGAAGAAAAATCCCATATGAATGTTTCTTGATTTTCTGAGTTCACAAAGAGGTCAAAAAGATTCTCAACAATTAAGATTTTAGGATTTTTAAAAAAAAATGAAATAACTACCAAGATTCAATAATCAGGAACTACACCAAAACAGGCTCTGTGAGATGTAAAACTTGGCAATTATTTATGAATGGTGAGCCAAGAAGTGTTTCAATTCCAGCAGATGGCGCCATCAGCCTTTCAAGGATCTGAAGGTTGGGTGTCTGGCACTTCATCAGCAACATGTGGCTCAGTGTGAGTCAGATTCAAAGCAAATGAATGTCTTAAATGTTATTTCAAATTGTATTGTATTTTGTTTAATTTGTTGGGATTTTATTAAAGATTTTCCAAGACAGACAAACATACAAGAAAGAAAATATGCCGAAACCAGGAAATAGCTATTGCAAAGACATGACAAAAGGGTGGAATCCCCTGTGGTCTGGAATGCATTAGAATCTGTTATTAGATACCAGAAAATAATCTGAAAACAGATTGACAGTAAGTGGTAGATAACTGAGGCTTCATGATGCATATCTAGTGGCCTCGAAAGACTTGAGTTGATGTTGATCTGATGTAGCTGATGGCTACCGATCTTTCAGGCTTCCATCGACACCATCCCTCTGTCATGGAAAATTTCACGCATAAAACCACTGCCCAAAATAACATAAGGTTTAAAGACCAATTTCCCTCAACTCTGATTATGAAATTATTAGAAAGAATTCTGCTCCGATTTCTTATCAGTACAACAAAGACAAACTTGATCCATACCAATTTTCCTATAAGCAAGGGTGTGATACTCTGGTTCGTATCATTACTAAACATTTAGATAAGTGTCACACCTATGCAAGAGTCCTCTTCCTAGACTTCTCATCAGCATTCAACACAATACAAGCGGACATCTTGGTGTCAAAAATGTCCAAAATGGATATCAATCCATACCTGATTTACTGGTATTCCTCATTCATCACCAGCAGAGAGCAACTTGTGAAGGGGAACAAAACCCTGTCATAATCCCAACCAATGTAGGGGGTTCGGACCAGAAGAAGGAAGTGAAGTCGAAGACATGTTGCAGTAAGCTCAGAGAGAATCGGAAAACTCGGAAACATACAGAAACGGTAGCATTGGACTGTTATTTTGGCGGATTTGCATAAACTGTACATTGACTGTTTCATCATGTCAACCAGCATTTATATGCCATACTGTAAATGTTGCATTACAGCTAAAAAAGAAAAGTGATAGAATCAAAGCCATTGTGGAGCCAGCTGGACAATTCCTGGACATGAAAGATATTAAAGCAGACCAGATACATGCAATGCTAGCTATAAATGGAGTTGGGGGAAATGAAAATCAGGATTAGGGTTAGATCCTTAATCATGGTGCTGCACATACTACAGTGGAACGCAAGAAGCCTCATAGCTAATGGTCAAGAATTCAAGAAATATATATATATGACCTATAGGTAGTCCCTGAGGTAATATCTGTGCAAGAAACCTGGTTAGGACCTCAATTAGACTTTGTCATTCCGGGATTTAGCTGTATAAGGCATGATAGAGATAATAATCAAAATGGTGGAGGGTGTGCCACGTTTCTCAAAGATGGTACATATAGGGAGGTGCAATCTCCTGATGATATAGAGAGTATTATAGTTGAGAGAACATGATAACATTAGGATAATCAATTTATACAACCCATGTACAAATCTAACCACTGATATATTTAAAGAAATAGCAGGCAATACACATAGGAAGGAAGTTTGGTGTGGTGATTTCAATGCACACAACAGTCTATGGGGCAGCAACCATACAGACAGTAACGGAAATATCGTTGAAGAAATGCTGGAGGAAAGAACACTAGTATGCCTTAATGATGGACATGGCACAAGAGTAGATGTACACAGGGGGTAAGTCTCATGCCTGGATCTGACATTAGTGTCAAACTGTTTGGTTCATACATGCGAATGGCTTGTTTTGAATAAATCCACTGTAGGAAGTGACCATTATCCAGTGCTTACTAAAATGAATAATAATGTATATATGCAGGAAGGAGGTATAATAACCAGGTGGTGCTATTAAAGAGCGAAATAATGCATTTAGAGAATTAAAGAAATACCTGAAACAAAATAATGTTATAGTAGAGTATCAAAGGAAAAGGGCAGTTGCTCGAAGGGCAATAAAATACACAAAAAAGAGAACACGGAGAGAATTGTGTTCTACCATTGGAAGAGGAATACAATTAGGTGATGTTTGGTCCATGTTTAAGCAGATGAGTGGGGAAAGGAAATCCATTAAAATTCCAGCTTTGGTTGATGGGGAGAGGCTGGCAGTGACAGATAAAGAGAAGACAGATATGTTAGGAAGGACACGTGCAGCAGTATAGTGGGGAGCATCTCAGTGATATTCACAGGCAGAAAAAACAGCAGTTACTAGCAGAGAATGAAAACGTGAAGGAGAAGAAACAGGATAATAGGTCAGCTCTGGATGTGGAATTTACAATGTCAGAACTCAAAATAGCCTTACAAGGTACAGGATATACAGCCCCAGGACAAGACCAGAGCATGCTATGCTATATTTATATTTATTTTGCTTTTTAATTAATTCTACCGTGTTGTGTAATGTTTATTTATACTGTTCATGCTCACTACTTGTAGCACTTCGGGATTTGCATTCAAATATGAAGTGCTTTATAAATGGAACTCATTATTATTATTATTATTAGACAGTTACCTATGACAATGGTGCTGAGTCTTTTCAATAAAATCTGGAGGAAGGAGATATGCCATGGAAAACAGCAGTCGTGCTCCCATTCAATAAGCCAGGGAAAGATACAGCTAACCCTGGTAATTACAGACCAATAGCTCTTTCATCACACCTATGTAAATAGATGGAAAAGATCATTGTTCGTAGGCTCTCACATGTACTGGAACAGAAAGGGTTGCTGAGTAGTTTTCAGATCTTGTAAATGGCGGTCCACAATAGATGCATTAGTAAGAGTAATGATGTGGAAAAAACATTGGAAATGGAAGAAATAATGGCAATAGTGTACTTTGACATTGAAAAGGCGTATGACTATGTGGAGGGATGAATTACTGATCAGTAGAATGGGTATTGGAGGGAGAATGTACAATTGGGTAAGGGGCTTTTTAACAGACAGGACATTTAGAGTAAAGGTTATTTCCAATTAGCAGATATTTCCAATTATTTTTTAAATAAATGGTATTCCCCAAGGGAGTGCAGTCAGTCCAATATTATTTAACATCATCATTAATGATATATTGACATGCTTAGACACATACATCCAATGGACTCTATACGCAGATGATGGGGCTATTTGGATGAGGGGAAGAAATGCCCCATACGTAATGGAGAATATAGCAAGAGCGATTTAAAAAGTGGAGAGGTGGTCATATAACTGGGGATTCAAAATGTCAGAAAGCAAATCATGCTACATGGTATTTATAAATAAACGCAAGATTGATGGCCAACAGCTAACACTATATGATCGTCCAATGACAAAGGTGAATGAGTTCAAATACCTAGGACTGTGGTTTGATAGCAAATATACATGGAAAATGCATATTAATCAAGTGGAAACAAAATGCAAAAAAGTATTAAATGTAATGCGAGCTGTAGCTGGATGCAACTGGGACGCAGACAAACAAGCATTAATAGACAATTATGAGGTCCACAATAGACTATGGTTGTACAGTGTGCATCTAGACCGGGTGGCAACAATACCTATTGACGCAGCAACCACTGTAAGTCATATTCTTGTTTAATTAGACTTCTCTATTTCATTTATTCTACTCTGTATAATTCTTCTGTAGTTATTGTAGCTAAAACGGCGCTTTTGAGAGATTTTAAATCTCAGATCTGATCACGTGAACCTGTTACACTGGTCTCAGTAGGCAATCAAGCCTGCATTAGAATAGGCAGGGCCTCTCAGCTGATTGCGTGAAGTGTACAACAGCGCTGAGCGGCCGCTGAAATCCCCAGAATTCGGCGATTTGTTCAATACAAATCTTTACATTGCTTTTTAAACAGAAGTTCCACTTTACTGATGTATTTCTTTAAGGTTACTCTGAACATAAGCTGTGCATGCTTGTATGGTAATTCCGTCCCAAGCAGCATGCACAGAGACAATCAGCCAAATGTTCATTAACCAAAAATGAAACACAACCGCTCAGTTTCACAGGTAATTTTAGGATACCGTCAATCACAGATTCTGGCAAGGCAATGTCCAAATGTGTATTTTAAATTACACTTACCAGTCTCTGAAGATATATTGGTATCCTGCCGACAACGCCAATTTGTAAGGGAAACTTCTGTAGCAATGGAGAGTCAGGACTCAGAGAGACACGGGACGAGCAGGAGTTCTGATGTCAAACACTTGCAGTTTATTACAAGCATCGGCCGGAGAATTCATATCACAAATCACAGCAGCAGAAAGTTCTGAATGCATGGGTGGGTTGCCATGTCAATTCTGAATCCCTTCTCCCTTGGCAGACCTTTTAATTAGCTTCAGAGAGCTAATCAGCATATTGGGGGAGGCGTAAACATCTGTGGAGCTAGAGGAGATTATCCCCCAACTAGAAATACTCAATCACTTGTCAGTGGTGTTTAGAAGCCAGCGTTCCCACAGCGATAAACCATTTTGTGACCTAGAGTTGAACTGATAATGGCAGCAAAAGCTGACACTTCCCATTCCTTAAGACAGATAACAGACTTCGGCTTGGTCGTAAAACGTCAACAGGCCAAAAGTAAAATATCTTAGTAAAGCCCTCACATTAATAACAGAGCTTATACTTACATAGAATAAATTAAACATAGCTTACCCCGGGTGTAAATGTTACCCTATTTTACCACTGCCTACTTTCCACATTCACCAACTCAGCAACCCGGCACCCTGGAAGCAATTTAAGAGCAGGAAAACAATTTTCGGAACCTTTGAGATGTCGGATGTCTAGATGGAAAGGCTGTAGAAACAGGGACCATCTCATTAACCTCTGCTTTTGGTTTGGTGATTTCCTCGGCGGGCAAACCTGGGACAAGAGCTTCACCAACTCACTACGAGAAACAGACAATGGAACAACAGGCAGCGAAAAAACGACATTCCCCAAATTGCCATTTGGGTCTTGCTCTTTATAGGCCTGGACTTGTGTTACTGCACAAGCTGAACAAAATGTGTTACATGCTGGAAATACCTTTGTCAGCTTTTTCTCAGGGTCAGCAACTTCTCTCATCACTGGCTTGGAGGATACCACTGGTGAAGGAAGCACATCGGGCCACAGTCTGCCACCAGCCAAATCATTACCCAGGATGACTGCCACTCCTGGAACAGGCAAATAAGGCCGGACTCCCATGGCATCCGCACCCTGCCCTAAATCACAGGACAACACCAACCGATGCTTTGGAGCAGACAGCAACTGCATCCCCATTCCCTAGCCTAGACAATACACAACTTCCAGTGTCAGTTTCCGAGGAAAATGGAAGAACACCCTCACTTGTGTACGAATCTAAAGCACCTGTGTCTCTCAGTATCTTAACAAGGAATTTCTTGTCACTTCCTTGCAAAGACACATAACCTTGACGTATAAAAGGGGAATAACCTGGATCAAATTCCTCTGCGATCAGGGAGGGGTGAGGCTTCACCTCCTGCAGGGCTAGTCCCAAGTTAGAAACCACAGCAGCAACTGGTTGCGGGGCAGTATGGAGTTTAACCGCAGCTATAACCTCCTCCCTAGCAACCTTGTGGGCAGGAGCTGCAAGGGCAACAGGCCTGGGAACCTGGCCATTTTGGAGTCCCTTGGTTTTTGCATTAAGTTCCGGGCATTCATTTTTACAATGACCATTACCTAAACAAAAGTTGCAAGTATTTAGATCTACTTTATCCCTCCAGCCATACAAGGACTTTTTCTCTGACCTTAACGCTTCACCCACTCTACCTCTGTGGTCACCAGACCAGTTATTTCTGCTCCCCCAGTCAAATCTCTCCCCTGAATGAATCTTGTGTGTTAAAGTGTACTCATCAGCTAACACCCCAGCTTCTGTTATATTTGTAACCTTATGCTCATTCAGGTACGTAGCAACGCGTTCTTGGAGGATATCTTTGAATTGTTCAAGAACGAACAGTTCCATGAACCAATTGTGTGCAGTGAGAGGGGAGCGAGGACACTTTCTTCACTAGCGCGTTAACAAGTTAGTGAGAGCACTCAGCTAACTTGGGGATGGAGCAATTATCTATAAGCTTGAGTATAGATAGCACAAATTAGCTCACAATCAGGAAGAATGGCAGCGATCTCACCGACTGACGTGCAAGAGAGTCCGCTCTTTACCGGTCCGGAGCTCCTGGAAGTCCGAGCGGTGAACACCGCGGTCCGCCCTTGGGAGGGGGACAGCTCGCCACAGCCTTTGGAGGGCGAGCGTTTTAGTCCGCAGCTCTGATCGAGACGATCACAAGGCTACAGGTAGCGATGAGCTTGAATAATCAATATTTTAATAGGCCAGCTTGGCTTCTACTCATAAAGTAGTAACCTGTGCAGCGAGAAGATGAAAAAGGACTGAACTTGTTGACAACACCGGAACTTATGCATTCCGGGGTCATACGAGGTCACACGTGACTTTGTTGACATAAATATTCGACCTGCGCATGTGCGAGACAGAAGATATCCAGTGCTAAGCACTGCTTCTGGAGGTCAGTAAGAATGAAATAGAACACATTCATGTAAGCGTCATCCACGGTATAAAAAGATAGAGCTGATGGAAAAAACATGGTGGATTCATACATAAATACACACACACACACACAGTGGGATCTAGTTGCAGACCTGTGGGTCAGTTGATTTATTGTCTTCATGGCTGAGGCTGGTTTCTCCCCAGTGACTGTTCCTATTCATGTAGACAGACACAAGCCCTCAGACTGCTTGTGGACACATCACTTATTTCTTACTGCTGCTGTAAAACAGGGATGCAGTGGTAGTAAAGATAGGTCTTCAAAGAAAGCCAACCCTTTCTTCCATTGCACCAGCCTGTCCTTACCCCAGGCTGACACTATTATGTCTGGTATAAATCCGATTTGAAGAGATGTGAACTGAATTGATTGTAGATGCTGTTGATGATTATTGAGGGTAACTGAAAAGGTGTGGATTGCATGTCTCTTGTATCCCGTTTGGAGATCATTTTAAATGAAACCTATATGCCTATCAGCCCATCATACATTGAAATGATGGAGTCTCTTTTGTTCATTTATATCTGCAGAGTTGGCTAAAAAACATATTATATTACCGTCTTTTATTGATCCCTGGGGCCTTTGTTAAATTAGCTGGTGGTCGTAGAGGACTTGGATGGATGGATTTTTCATCAGGTTTACATGAAATGAAATTGCATGTGAAATTCTGAATACAGTCCAACACATTTTATATTTGGTCAATAAATAATGCTTTCTAGTGTTTTCCTGTCAATCTGTATATTTGTTGATATATTTCTGTGAGGAGAGATTGTGTGGTTGTTAACCCCTGAAGGTGCTTTTTATGTCATTGTCTCCTTTGTTATTTGGGAATACCCTTATTTAACGTTTAACTCTAGACATGGCAGGGAACCCCTTGATTACTGTAGTTGGTAGTTGCTTTACATGTTCAGATGTATTATTAAAGGTATAAACCATCAAATAAATGTGAATATATTGTTATAAATTAGGTCACTCGAAGTTCATTAAGTAACTGGAATTGGATACTACGGTGGCCCTGAAGTGCAAGACACCACAGCATTTCAGAAAACACCACAGCATTTCACAAAACACCACAGCATTTCACAAAACACTACAGCATTTCACAAAACACTACAGCATTTCAGAAAACGCCACAGCATTTCACAAAACACCACAGCATTTCAGAAAACACCACAGCATTTCAGAAAACACCACAGCATTTCAGAAAACACCACAGCATTTCACAAAACACTACAGCATTTCACAAAACACTACAGCATTTCACAAAACACCACAGCATTTCAGAAAACACCACAGCATTTCAGAAAACACCACAGCATTTCAGATTGGACGGAAAGGGTATTCCTTTAGGGAGAACACTTCTTGTTTGTGATTGGACAGAGCCAGAGAAATGACGCTTGTGATTAGCCCAACACATCAGCCGTTAGCTCAGCTGTTAGCACACACTCAGAGCTCACAGCTCCTCATATCTGTTCAGAAACTGGACAAAAGTTAAACATGTACAAACCACAGACTGTCTATGTCATGGTGAATACAGTCGCTGCTTTATTTATGTCTGTATGACGTTGTTGTGAGCGTGGACGGAGCAGCAGGTTAGTTTAGCCTGATGGATCCGATTCCGATAGGATTTACATGGAGATACGGCCCGCCCCCTCTCCAGCGTCTTGTTTGAATGACAGGAGTAAATACAGAATTAATGCTTTATTAACTCATGGTTTTTAAGGGGCTTATCTCCATGTAAATACTATGGTAGACCACCCAATATTCGCATCGCTCTAATCGCTCAAGTTTAACCGCGGCTGTCAGCTGTGTTTGCTCCTGTCAATGCTGTCATTCAAACAAGAGGCGCTGGAGAGGGGACGGGGCGTATCTCCATGTAAATCCTACAACAAAATGAACATATTTGACCGTGATTTAATTGTAATACACGTTTCAAAATGATGCCGAAGTACATACTGATAGCAGTTAGTAAAAACCATGAATTAACGCTTTGACAAGTCTGCAGGCGAAAAGCTTTTAAAATGCGTGTTTTCTGAATCGGATCCATCAGGCTAAACTAACCTGTAGCTGCTCCGTCCACACAACAACACCATACAGACATAAATAAAGCAGCGACTGTATTCGCCATGACATAGACAGTCTGTGGTTTGTACATGTTTAACTTTTGTCCAGTTTCTGAACAGATATGAGGAGCTGTGAGATCTGAGTGTGTGCTAACGGCTGATGTGTTGGGACCATACGTTGTGGGACCATGGTTGGGACATATTTCGCTGTCGGGTGTTGACCAATCACGAAGCGTCATTTCTTGACTGGCAGCAAAAACAACCAATCACAGCAGTGCTTCTCTGGCTGGCTCTGTCCAATCACAAACAAGAAGTGTTCTCCCTAAAGGAATACCCTTTCCGTCCAATGTGAAATGCTGTGGTGTTTTCTGAAATGCTGTGGTGTTTTGTGAAATGCTGTGGTGTTTTCTGAAATGCTGTAGTGTTTTGTGAAATGCTGTGGTGTTTTCTGAAATGCTGTAGTGTTTTGTGAAATGCTGTAGTGTTTTGTGAAATGCTGTGGCGTTTTGTGAAATGCTGTAGTGTTTTGTGAAATGCTGTAGTGTTTTGTGAAATGCTGTGGTGTTTTCTGAAATGCTGTGGTGTCTTGCACTTCAGGGCCACCGTAGGATACACCTTTAACAGCTTCAACATTAGTGATGCTGCTTACACATTAATGCACTGATAGTTATAATCCAGTAATTTAATACATGTAGGACATGATATAGTTATAAAGAATAATAAATAATTTTGGTACTTTAAGTATATTTTAATGCAATAATGTATGCCCTTTTAATTAAGATTTTAACTTTTACCTATGTACATGTTAAACCCTACTTTTTAGAGCACTACCTTGGTGGGCCGATTTGATAAAAAGACGGTAACTGTCATGCATTCTTAGATAAACCTGAAATAAGTGATGTGTCATATGGTCAGCAGTATCTGGGCTGCATGCCGTGAAATGAAACTTCAGTCGTACAAAGTGATATAAAGCAGCTTAAACAACCGCACCGAGATAAATGGACATATCGGGATGGCATTTGAAACATTGTGAAAGAACTGTATAAGATAAAGAAATACATCTTCACTAGAAAGTGTTTGATGGAAGTGGATCAGTTGCACAAACACAATCAGATATAGCACCCACTTTGTCACTGCATTACTATGAAGTGCTGAAAATAAGACGTTTGGAGTAGCCTGTTTAAAATCATCAATCTATCAATGCACTGTCAGTCAGGTAGTTTCATATAGGGAATTATTTATGTGGCCCTTAGTTGTAATTAATTTTGCCTATAGCCACAGTCAAGTCTTGGGTGAGCTGTTTCTCCCGGTATGATAAGGCATGCTCTTTCCTTTTGATTGAGCTTCAACCACAGCTGTGTCTAGATATGACCCTGATAGTTGAAGTAGAGTCATGGAACAATCTCTTCTTCAGATAGTAGCAGGTCGGAGTTGACGTGGAGGGTCAGAGAGCAGGATTGACACCTGTGAGTCTGTCTTATCATGTGGATAGCGCACTGGAGCCATTCATATCTGTGAGGAACAGAACTTGCAGTATCTTGTTGTGGAATGTTGAATATGCTCTTAGGATTAGCGAAATATTGAGGAGAGGGCAAAATAGTTGGTTGGGCATAGGCTGTGTCTCATAAAATGTCAACTCTGGCCGCAACTTTTGAATAAATATAATATAATACAAATCAGTTCAAAGCCCTCCACCCCTTGTGTCACAGTCCTCTGCTCCAAGAATTTCTTCAAAGTTTCATTTCAGTGGACGTTTTAGAAGATATAAGGCGCATTCACCCGGAGTTGGGGACTGGCTGCGGCTGCGCTGCGGCTGCGCTGCGGCTGCGCTGCGGCTGCGCTGCGCTGTGACCTCCTCCTGCGTCATAACCCACCAGGCGCGTTTCAAAACGTTGCGGAAGCGGAGCGTCGTGCAGCCTCACAGTTGTTGTTGATTTTGGAATATTTCCTGGACATTTGTACTTCTACAATTAGTAGGCTACCTAGTTAAATGGTTTATGTTTGTGTCTGTTTAAATCGTGTTTATTGTTGTTATTTCCTATGTTGTTGTGTTGTAGACTATCCATCCATCCATCCATCCATCCATCTTCTCCCGCTTATCCGTGGTCGGGTCGCGGGGGTAGCAGTTCCAGCAGAGAGCCCCAAACTTTCTTTTCCCTGGCGACATCAACCAGCTCTGACTGGGGGATCCCAAGGCGCTCCCAGGCCAGCGAAGAGATATAATCCCTCCACCTGGTCCTAGGTCTACCCCTTGGTCTCTTCCCAGCTGGACGTGCCTGGAACACCTCCCTAGGGAGGCGCCCAGGTGGCATCCTAACTAGGTGCCCGAACCACCTCAACTGGCTCCTTTCGACGCGAAGGAGGAGCGGCTCAACTCCGAGTCCCTCCCTGATGACCGAACTTCTCACCTTATCCCTAAGGGAGACACCAGCCACCCTGCGGAGAAAACCCATCTCGGCCGCTTGTATCCGCGATCTCGTTCTTTCGGTCATGACCCATCCTTCATGACCATAGGTGAGGGTAGGAACGAAAATGGCCCGGTAGACAGAGAGCTTTGCCTTCTGGCTCAGCTCCCTTTTCGTCACTACGGTGCGGTAAAGCGACTGCAGTACCGCTCCCGCTGCACCGATTCTCCGGCCCATCTCACGCTCCATTGTTCCCTCACTCGAGAACAAGACCCCGAGATACTTGAACTCCTTCACTTGGGGTAAGGACTCATTCCCTACTTGGAGTGGACAGTCCATCGGTTTCCTGCTGAGAACCATGGCCTCAGATTTGGAGGTGCTGATCCTCATCCCAGCCGCTTCACACTCGGTTGCGAACCGATCCAGTGAGTGCTGAAGGTCGCAGGCCGATGAAGCCATTAGAACCACATCATCTGCAAAAAGCAGTGGTGCAATCCTTAGTCCACCGAACTGCAGACCCCCTCCCCCACGACTACGCCTCGAAATCCGATCCATGTATATTACAAACAGGATTGGTGACAAAGCGCAGCCCTGACGGAGGCCAACCCTCACCGGAAATGGGTCCGACTTACTGCCGAGGACCCGGACACAGCTCTTGCTTTGGGAGTACAGAGATTGGATGGCCCTGAGTAGAGACCTCCTCACCCCATACTCCCGCAGCACCTCCCACAGTAACTCCCTGGGAACTCGGTCATACGACTTCTCCAAGTCTACAAAACACATGTAGACCAGATAAGCGTACTCCCAGGCCCCCTCCAGGATCCTTGCGAGAGTAAAAAGCTGATCCGTCGTTCCACGACCAGGACGGAATCCGCATTGTTCCTCCTCAATCTGAGGTTCGACAATCGGCCTGACCCTCCTTTCGAGTACCTTGGAGTAAACTTTCCCGGGGAGGCTGAGTAGTGTGATGCCTCTGTGATTGGCACACACCCTCTGATACCCCTTTTTAAAAAGGGGGACCACCACCCCGGTCTGCCACTCCTTCGGTACTGTTTCCGACTTCCACGCAACGTTGATGAGACGTGTCAACCATGACAGTCCCTCAACACCCAGAGCCTTCAGCATTTCCGGGCGGATCTCATCCACCCCCGGGGCTTTGCCACTGTGTTGTAGACTAGACACAGTTAATAATAATTGTAATATTCCAGTTATAAACGACATGAATCAAAGATGTGTTGCTGTATTTTAGTGGTAAAAAATATGCATTCATCATCATAATTATTCTATATATATATAATTTACAGTGCCTGTAAACCGGAGGAAAACGCTGGCATGTATTCTCCTACTTGAAAGACGGTGGTGGGGGGGAGGAGAAGGAGCCGGATTTGGGTGCACCTGGTGCACCCCCTCAACCAGCAAAGCAGACAACAAGGTGATTTTCATCTATTCCTGCCTGCGCTGCGTCAAAAATAGGATTCATCCTATATTTTAGAAATTCCTTGCGGCGAGGAGCTTCTGGGACGCTTCGAGCCGCGGCGCAGCGCGGCGGGTCTGGTGGAATAGCACCCATTGACTAGAGTGGCCGCGATCGCTAAAAACGCCGCAGCGCAGACGCTCCTGGTGGGATTAGGGGGTCAGGGTTGTTGTCGTTGTACTATGGGTACAACCGGCTCTGTGTACAACGCTACATGTCCCACCCCTTCGCAGTCATACAGTAGGGTACGGAGAGCGGCGAGAAACATTTCCTCAGGCATCGAAAAGCGGAACCGAAATTCACATGTCTAAATGATGCCATTGGAATCGAAATGTTGGAACCGGTTCGGAACCGGAACCGGTTCTCGGTACCCAGCCCTACTCATTGGTCATGTTCGTGTGTGTTGGAGGAGGGGCTCTGTATGGAAGTGGCAGATTTTTTCCGGCTGTGAATTTTCAAATTCTAGCGCACTCGAGCTGGTTTCTCCAAAATGACCTACCCCAACTTTAAATATCATCTCACAGTCTGACTCTGTTGAAGCCTTTAATCAAATCAAATCATGTTTTATTTATATAGCACATTTATAAACGATTTTTGGTCGAGCCAAAGTGCTGTACATAAAATAAAAATAGCCTACAGTAGAGACACTTTACAGCAAATACAACAGCACAGATTGTTCAGAATATCAGTATGAGAAAAACGACACCCTCTATCCTCAGACCCTCACATCGTACAAGGAAAAACTTCCAGAGAAAACCCACAGTTTAAGGGGAAAAAATGAGAGAAAGGTAGAGCAACAGAGGAGGGATCCCTCTCCCAGGACGGACAGACGTGCAATAGATGCCGTGTGTAAATCGAAGAGATAATAAATGTTACAGCATATAGACCGAATGTTAGGAAATGCATGTGTCTGTAATAAGAAGATGAATCCACGAGGATGTCAGCTACAATCCTGTGGAAGCCATCTGGGAAGCAGCATGGCGAGACCCAAGGCAGGACCGCAGAGACAGGTTCAGCCCCGACCCGAAGTCCACGACTTAATCCAGAACTCAGGATAGAGGATCCAAGACACAGGACAACAGCAAGAGGATCAGCCTCGACTCCGGTTCCCGGCGTAGATATAGATACAAAACAAGAAAAAATATTTGGCTAGATTAATCGGGAAAGAGAATACACAGACAGAGAGGGGAAAAGCTAATTGGATAAAAGTTATTCTTGATAACCCTCTAGAAAGATCTCATAAACTTCCCCACTCAATCTATCAAGACCCGAGCAGTTCTATTAGATATAGGATAAGAAACAGAGATAGGGAGCACAACAACCTATCTCTTCGTCAGATGCACTCCCCCGCTTATCTAAGTGACTCTGTACCCCGTTACCCTCTACAAGGCCATAGACCAGCAGAGGGAAAATGGGGGGTATGTAAGGGTAAGGATTTTTAAGAATAAACCGCAAGGGTCTAAAGTAAAAAATATGAAATATAAGGTACTATATTTTAAGTAATCCTATCTACTATTCCTATATTTGAATAATGTATAAACTATTTTAAAAATACTTTATGAAATCCTATGTTATGTTATAAATAGGGCCGGGACTTTAACGCGTTAATTAAGATTAATTAATTACACAAAAATTAACGCACTTTAATCGCACAGCGGAACGTTTCTCACTGGATGGGTTTCAGGCGTACCGATTATACTGGAGCACCAACTAACGACAGCATGGGACTTCAAACAACAACAAACCACGGTGAACAATAGTCAAACATGAACGAACAAGCTGATGAGACCGCTTTGGTCGGCCCCGTGGATGGGACATTTTGTTTTAAAAAACGGACGGATGGAAGCGTCGATAAGAGCACGGTTGTGTGAAAATAATACAAAAAATAATATGCATATCACATCAAGCCTAAAGTATCACCTAAATGCAAAGCATGTAGCAGCTAGCGTGGACGTTAGCCCGACCCCGAGTGCAAGGAACCACACCCTGACCCAACCCACACTCAACCAGATGACTGGTTTCAGGGCTAGGATAAGTAAGTCCACGTCTGAGAAAATAACCAACTCCCTGGCTCACTGGATTGCACTCGACTGTAGACCACTTGGAGTATAATCCATGTGGAAATTGCTTCTCACTGTTCTCAGGTCAAATATGTATATTTCGATTAATTAATTACAAAGCCTCTAATTAATTAGATTAATTTTTTTAATCGAGTCCCGGCTCTAGTTATAAATATTAAAATAAAGAACTAAATGAATAAATAGATAATTAGGCAAAGTATTCCAGAGCCTAGGGCCAGCCGCTGCGAAAGCTTGATGCCCTCAGGTTTTAAGCCTGGTCTTAGGCACTATCAACAACAGCTGATCAACCGACCTTAAGGCTCTGCCTGGGGTGTAGCGATGGAGGAGTTCGGCTATATAGGAAGGAGCCAGCCCATTTAGGGCTTTAAAAACAAATAAAAGGAGTTTAAAATCTATTCTGAACCGAACTGGAAGCCAATGCAATAAAGCCAGAATTGGGGTGATATGGTCGTGCTTTTTATGGCCAGTGAGAAGACGTGCAGCTGCGTTCTGAACTAGCTGGAGGTGTCTAATTGAGGCCTGGTCCATACCCACATACAGAGCGTTGCAGTAATCCAGTCTCGAGGTAACAAAGGCGTTAATAACCCTTTCTAGGTCTTTAAAAGATAAAAACGACTTGGTCTTAGCCAATAGTCGTATTTTGAAAAAGCAGGTCTTGACTACAGTGTTAACCTGCTTATCAAATTTAAAGGCGCTGTTGAAGGTCACTCCAAGGTTCATAATAGAGGGGAAGATATTTTTATTGAGGGAGCCCAGAATATCAACCGGGGAGACTGTTGGTTGGGGTCCAAAAAAGATGACCTCGGTCTTACTCTCATTAAGGGTGAGGAAGTTTTGGCTCAGCCAGGATTTAATCTCTATTAAGCAGTCCTTCAACTGCTGTAATGAGTTGGCATTTTCATTGAGAGGCAGATAGATCTGTACATCATCAGCGTAACAATGGAAGGGGATATTATGTTTTGTAAGAATTGAACCTAGGGGCAGTATGTACAATAGAAAAAGGATGGGGCCCAGAATCGAGCCTTGGGGAACCCCACAGGTAAGAGGGGCTTTGTCAGAGGAGAAGACACCTAACTGCACTGAGAAGCTACGGTCCGTCAAATAAGACCTGAACCATGCAAGAGCAGAGCCTGTAATGCCTGTAATGACGTTTTAAGTTAATGCCAAACTTAAAACGTCAAAACTTTCTGTGAACTGCTTATTTCTGATTAACTCAACGTGGTTTTATTATCTAGTGACACGGATTCAGTCTCAGTGAATCTATTAAGCTAGGTTTTTCCTGAAAACATGCAAACTGTTAGGAAACTGTAGGCTTAACGCAGGTGAAAACGAGCAGCACGAATCTCTCTACAGCGATCTGCAAATGCCACTAAATTATAATGACAAAAAGGTACCACATCACTTTGGAGAACAGTATAGAGCTGCAGAACTCATTCTTCAATTCAATCTCGAAGCAGTCCGCAATTGTTGTTCTTGTGAGCAGTGTTGGGACTAACGCGTTACTGTGACGCCGTTATTTTTGGCAGTAACTAGTACTCTAACGCATTACTTTTTAAATTCAGTAACTCAGTTACCGTTACTACTTGGTGCGTTACTCCGTTACTGTGTTAGTTTTTTTATATAGTCAACAGCCAGGTGAACAGAGGTGAGAACTGTACTTAAGTACAGTACTTGAGTAAATGTACTTAAATACTTCCTGTGTCACATGCGAAGACGGGCTGTGGGCGTGTTTGTGTTGTTTACTAACAAGACTATCATGGCGGCGGCGGAGCTCAAGTCTAGTTTCTCCACCTGGAGATATTCTCACTATTTCACTTTTGTCGAGCACAAAGAAAAGAACGTTTTAGTTAAATGTAAGTTGTGTCCTGGCGGGTCAAAGAGCCTATCTACTGCCCAAACCAGTCATTCACATCTCTTAAAACATCTGCAGAAACAACATGCTGGGACGAAGCTAGTAGCTAAGACCACAGAGACTCAGCCGACGCCACTCCACCTGCACCTAAGCAACAGCGGCTGGATTTTAACCAAGGGACTGCTAGCCAGGGAAAAGTCCATAAAGCCATTGCACGGTATGTTGTAGAACACATGCAGGCTATTGCTACAGTGGAGTCACCCGCTTTCAGGGAGCTAGTTAGCATGATGGCATGTCCGGGCGGCACACGGCATATGGGACGGAACACTTTTTCCAACTACCTGGAGAAAGAATATGTAAAGCCAGCTAATATCGATGCTATCCAGATTGCATATAATGCATGTCAAGTTGATCAACAGATTGTATTATTCTCCAATGCAATAACAGTACTGAAATGAAGGCTATAAGGGCATTAATATAATGGGAGCCCTTTTTTAAGTAACTAAAACGTTACTTTTCACAGTAACGCATTACTTTTTGGTGTAAGTAATCAGCAAAATAACTGAGTTACTTTTTAAATGAAGTAACTAGTAATGGTAACTAGTTACTGGTTTTCAGTAACTAGCACAACACTGCTTGTGAGTCATATTCACGCTTGCTTTGCTGAGAAAATCAGCGACGCAAACTGTGACGTCATCATGTGGCTCCTAAACGGCTGTGATGGTGGAAGAGCAAACTGGTTGGTAGTGGCTTCAATGGAACGAGAACCAGCAGAGAACTAGAAAGGAACTTGTTTTAGGTGGAAAAGGAATCACTGTCTCTCCCTGCCCTGTAGAGCAGAGACTACAAACACGCTCCTCCCCATTGAGCCTGTATTTGGTCAGATCTCTGAAAGACTGATGATTGCCTTCTAAGTCAACATACACTATATAGACAAAAGTATTGGGCCACCTACACATTACACCTACAGGAGCTTTTATGACATCCCATTCCAAATTATCAGGCATCAATATGAAGTTGGTTCCCCTTTTGCAGCTACAACAGCTTCCACTCTTCTGGGAAGGCTTTCTACAAGATTTTGGAGTGTGTCTGTGGGAATGTTTGCCCATTCATCCAGAAGAGCATTTGTGAGGTCAGACACTGATGTTGGACGAGAGGGTCTGGCTCTCCATTCTAGTTCATCCCAAAGGTGTTAAATGAGGTGGAGGTCAGGGCTCTGTGCGGGCCAGTCAAGTTCTTCCACACCAAACTCATCCAACCAGGCCTTTATGGACCTTGCTTTGTGCACTGGGGCACAGTCATGCTGGAACAGAAAAGGGCCTTCCCCAAACTGTTTCCACAAAGTTGGAAGCATAGAATTGTCCAACATGACTTGGTAAGATTAAAAATCCCTTTCACTGGAACTAAGGGGACCAACCCCAGACAAACCACCCCATAACATTATCCCTCCTCCACCAAACTTTACAGTTGGCACAATGCAGTCAGGCAGGCCCTGACCTCAACCTTAAATGTGGTTGATTTAACTCCCTCTTGTTCATATCCTTTGCAGAACATTTACATGCACATAAAACCTATATAACACACTACAGGAAAGGGAAAACCAAAAGGTAGGGATCCTTTAAACCAGGGGTGCCCAACCAGTCGATCGCGATCGATTCCCAGTCGATTGCGAGTTGTGTCTAAAAATAGAACAACAATATTCTGTTTTATCGTTAATGTCCTATAATATAATCTTCCTGTGCCAGAATAATGCACTTGAACGCATCAAAGCTTTGTGATTGGCCGGCGTAACCCCATGTGTCGGGGCGTGGCTGGTGGGTAGTGGGCAGTGCACTATTTTGCTGACGTTGTCAGGGTCAACAACAGGACCGAGTGACAGTCCGCACACACACAACACCGCAATTATGGCAGAAGCAAAAGAGCCCAAAATATATAATTTTCACTCCGAGTGGGAGGATGATTCTTTTTGTATCTATTCCAATTCAAAGTCCATCTGTCTCGTCTGCAATGTGAGCGTGGCTTTATCGAAGAAGGGTCATTTCGGAGCGGCATTTCAAAACAGTGCACAAACGCTACGAGACGGAATTCCCTCCTAAAATTCTGCCCTACGCTCCAAAAAGGGGAGGGACCTGAAAGGACAGCTAAATGCACAGCAGTCCATTTTCACCAGGCTCAACAACAAGAGCAAGCCTGCTACCATAGCACCTTATCGTGTCAGTCACGTTCTTGCGAAACACATGAAGTCTTTCAAAGACGGCGAGGTTGTGAAAGAAGCATTCCTGGAGGCTGCCGACGCGCCTTTTGGGGACAGTAAAAATAACAGTAGCATTTCAACAGGTTTTTGATATAATAAAAACTCAAGTTAGATACCGTTATTAATCAGCTGTAAGTTTTAATTTAATTTAATTTGTTTGAACTTATTCATTATAATTATTGTACACAATGGTATAAGAATGCAAACTTAAATTGATTATAGTCTATTATCAATTCAGGTTAAGAAACTAGTGTTGCTTGCATCCTATTTTAAAAGGCATTTATTTTTATACTCTACTAAAATGCAACAAAAAAGGGTTTCAAAAGGGTTTGATTCTATTAATTTTGTCTTATTTATTGCACTATGGCAGCAGATTCCTGTGTAGCTTCAGATCTGAGTTGTCTTATTAGTAAGCCTAATTTATACTTTTGTAGCAACACTATTTTTATATAATGTCAAAGAAAGGGTTCAGAGTCTTTTCTTTTTTTCCTGTGTCATATGTGGCAGCACTGTTCAATGTTTCTTGAAGACATTACCCACTGTAGTGACGTGTGGATAAACTCCAACTCTGTATCAACAACACTGTTGTGTAACTTCAGTTAAATACTTGTATGTGTGTAGATTAGAAAGAGGTAAGATAAAGGATCTGCAGTATTTTATGAAGTATTAATCGTACAAAGGTCAGTTTTATACAAGTAGTGTGTATTTACCTGGTAGTAGGCTGTCAATAATGGCTACGCCTCTCTATTTGGACTGGTAGATCTCTCAGACTGGCAACTTTAAAAGTAGCTCTCGGTTCAAAAAATGTTGGGCACCCCTGCTTTAAACGTACCATGTGGGCCGTGAATCATTACACCCTGTACTCACTATCAGAGCAATCCAAATCGTATTCAGCCCTTGCAGGACTTCTAAGCAGTCTTAATCACTGTCTTCATTTACTTAGATTCAGTCTGCTCTTGTGATGATCCATCAACCTTGAACATCTCTTTTTGTCGTGTGAGCTGCAATCTCTCACTCCAAAAGCATGCCTTTGTTTTCGTGGTCTGTTCCTATCAGATAATTTAAATGCCCCTTCATGTCCAGAGGCCAGCAGCGGATGAGACCTGTCAACAGCCAGGAGGGTGACTCAACAGCTACATGCTGGTGGACGCTTGCTCCAGTTAATTAGTAAAGGTACCCTCATCTGTGAGATGTGACAACCTCATTAGCAGCCGTATTAAACTGAAAGCTGTGGACGCACACGGGGAATGTGGTGAGAAGTCTTTGGTGTTGATCATCCTCCACGTGTCAGGAACCGACACAACTGCTACAAACATGTCAGGAGAGCTAATCCTGTGTGCCATTAACACACAGCACAAAGTTCTTCAGTTTGAAAGGTCTACTCTGAGTCATGCTGCACAACCAGAAACAGTTAGACGACCTCTACTCTGAGAACTGACTTTTGTTTTGTGTGATTTCATGGTAACCATTCATGAGAAATGCTGAGAACTAACAATCAATAAAAAGACAATGTAGATTTTGTATAATCAAAACATATATAAATAACCCAACAATGGGAACAATTTTATTTTTAGCATTTAGCCTGGCGCATCGTTTTGGAGGATGTTCAGGAACGATTCGTGGCTGTTTCACGAAAGCAGAGAATAATCTACTCGCAGCAGACTTGCGTCAAAAACAGAAACGACTAATTGTTGCTGCTGGAGCAGAGCAATGGATCGGCTGTTGCAACTATCATTATAGTATGTCAGTAGTTTGTTAATATGCAAGCTAAAGAGATTACATATAATATAACACATACCTTCTGTTCAGGAAATGATGTATCCTCTTGCTTGCCAGTGTTTGCTACACGGAAACATTGACTTTAATTACATGTATTATGTCAGCAAATTTCACACAACTGTATTAGGTTAGTTGAAAGTACTAATATGAAGGTCCACATATTTAAACTTGATATTATTGCTTTCAACTAACCTAATACAGTTATGTGAAATCTGTTGACATATTACATTGAATTAAAGTCAAATCAAGTGTTCTCATGTTAAGAGAACTGGATACAGCGTCAGAGCAGGACCCTGCATTCAAATGTTAGCTGGATTTGAAAATTGCTTTTTTTGTGATGCTATATAACAATCTATTTGGCCTTAATCCTGCAGAACAGCTCCGTGCAGGACATGGCATGTTAGAATGACTGTGTCAAAGTGGTGCAGCTGGAGTGTGACAATATGATATGATGTCACACCCCATGAGGGAGATTAAGACTAGGTGTTACCATTGTCACTGTGTTAGTGTACGGTAGGCTATGAGCAGTGGTGTAGTGGGCGTTGGACGCGGGGGTACGCCGTACCCCCACTTATTTGGAGCATGATCTTTTTTGTAATAGTCTAATAAATATAAAATCATTGCCAGTCCTATCAGTTGCAAGTGTGTATTTGTTGTAATAATGACAAAAACATAATACATTTCACAGTAATTATAAAAATAAAAACGATTTCCTTAAAGAATTATGATTAGTCATCACGCTCGTGACCCCGCGGCCAGCTTACCGCCCGCCGATTTTGCGGCAGCTCTTTCCCTCAAGAACGCTAACGAAAAAGCTCTTTCCCTCAAGAACGCTAACGAAAAAGCTCTATAATGGCAGGCAAACATTTTTTACTTAACTTCTTTTCTAAAAAGAATATAATTCACAAGAAGAAAGAGTCTAGCAGCACCGAAGCTACAAGTGAAGCTGCTACTAGTACTACAGTACATCATCAGAAGAGCCGCCTAAAGACGTGGATAATGCTAGCTAACGTGCACGTTAGCTGCGCTAGCAACGTTCCCCTGGCTAGCTCAAGCTCACCTTTCCCAGAGGTATGGACGGAGGAGATGTGGCGGAGGAAACAAGAGGCATACCCGTGGATAGACTGCAAAGCTGGGAAACTGGGCTGCAAAGTTTGTTCATCCATATCTGATGTATCAGTCTTCAAAACGCAAGGTGTGTGTGTGTGTGTGTGTGTGTGTGTGTGTGTGTGTGTGTGTGTGTGTGTGTGTGTGTGTGTGTGTGTGTGTGTGTGTGTGTGTGTGTGTGTGTGTGTGTGTGTGTGTGTGTGTGTGTGTGTGTGTGTGTGTGTGTGTGTGTGAAAAAAGCAGCGCTGTCTGCTTATTTGCAATGTAGGCTAGGCCTAATCAGAATAATTTCCAGTCCAGATTCAATGTTTGCATTAGTAGGCTATATATATTTTTCGTTTTGTTTATTTAATAAGTTAATTTCAGGACAACTTTGGGAATTTTGTTTGTTTGTTATGAGTTTTAAATAGATTTTGAAAGTGGAGATAGAGAGAAAAGCAGCGCTGTCTGCTTAGTTGCAATACTGTAGTTTATGCAATTTAGGCCTATACATTGTTTATGTAACGTATGTGCCAGTGTGTCCATGGTTTTGAGTCTGTGTGTGTGTTGAGCACAGCGCCGTCTGCTTTTTGCAGTACAGTAAGTAAAGTAGGACTAAGCATACCGGTAGTTTCTGTGGACCTGTCTGCCCGTTTTGTGAGTGCACTGCGCGCGTGCGCACTTGTTTGGCATTGTTTGGGATGACCTAATTTAAAATAGCGTCCCCCCAGTACAAAAATCCCCACTACAACACTGGCTATGAGTATACAATGTGTTGTACAAGCTAATACCATAAGTAAGAGATAATGTGTCATTATTAAGGTCATTATTGAAAAAAGAACACAGACAGGGTGGTCTTGATCAGCCTGAAGGCCTGAATGCTCACTGCACGTTATCGCACTTAATAAACGGCCACATACAGCACTAAACAAAGTAACAACTTGACTCAAAATATGAATTGAAAATTATTGTATTGACTTGAAAACGATCAATTTGCTGTTGCCAGTTTATTTTCAAGTCTGAAACACTACAGAGCCCACTGTGTTCCTGTTAGTCTCCTTCTGGTGATTTCTCTGATGTCCAACGCTCCGTCTTTTAACCTCTTTCCTTCTCTTCCTTGATCCTCCTTAGTAACGGTGATGGTATGCTTAGCAGCGGTGTGTTATCGAGTATTAACAACGTCTGAAATGTCCAAATTGACCAATTAGAATCACGTATTCAACTAAGCCGTGTAATAACAAATTATACCATTCCCAGAAGGTGACCCACAACAGAAATGTAACAGTGTTGATGTGAAAATGTATACCTTTGCATCCTTTGACAGAACACCATCTAACAGTAAGTCAGAACATTGTGATGTCACAAACATTTGTAAGATTCATTTCTTTGTATCCCTCCACTAAAGAATAAGTCCGAGCCAGCAGCGGGTTGTTGGGGAGGTGCAGAGAAGAGCCTCATCCTAAATCAAACAGGCTCACAGAGTCCCCAGGTGGAAATAAAGCATCATTTTGATTTGCTCTGGAGATAAAGACCAATCCATGCCGGATTAAAGCAGGAAGACACAACTTTGTCCAATTTATAGAAGCCTATAAAAAACACTTGTTCATTTCAACCTCCTGATATGCACTCTATACATTTTCAGGCTTGGGGAGTAACGGATTGCGTAATACAAAAAAAGGTAACTGTATTCCCTTATAGACGTAATCAGATCACTGGTACATCTCTAACAGGTGGGGATTACTAGCAGGATTACAGTGTTAGTGAATCCTAAAAAGATCATATAGTGTTTGTTGTAAAGGATCAGATGTCGTCTCTTCTCTTAGAGCTGTACTGTTCTGTATGCCGGCCTAAATAAGACTTCGCTGGCCCGCCTGCAGCTTGTACAAAACGCTGCGGCGCGGCTGCTCACAGGAACCCGCAAGTTTGACCACATCACACCAGTTCTGGCTTCGCTCCACTGGCTTTCTGTCCATTTTAGAGTCCATGTTAAGATGTTATTGTTTGTTTTTAAATCTCTTAATGGGCTGGCCCCAGAGTACATCTCCGACCTCTTACAGGTGTACACCCCCTCAAGGGCTTTGAGGTCGGCTGATCAGCTGCTGCTTGTAGTCCCAAAAACAAAGAAAAAGACCAGGGGAGACCGAGCGTTCTCATCGGTAGCCCCCAGGCTCTGGAACGACCTGCCCCCTCATGTTAAATTGTCGCCCACTCTTGAAGCTTTTAAGTCCCGCCTAAAAACCCACCTATTTTCCCTCGCTTACCAGTCAGTCTGAGCTATGTCATACCTATTTGTATGCTTTCACTGTCTGTCCATGGCCTTTATGTGCCTTGTTTTTATTCTTATGTGTGCTTTTTTTTTTATCTATTCGTGTAATATATTTTATTATAATGTTATGTTCATTGTGAAGCACTTTGGCAAACCCTCTGTTTTTAAACTGTGCTATACAAATAAAGTGGATTGGATTGGATTGGACTGTAGGATAATACTTTAAGTGTGAATCTATACTTCTACTGACTGCATCTGCTTTATGGTTTTCACTTTCTTTGCTTCATTTGTTCTGTTTTTAATTCAGCAGGTGAATCTGTATGTTCATAAAATAGTGTGTGTGAGCTTAACTGTGTGTATTAAACTAAAACGGAGCATTTTCTGTCAGCTCAGATTTTCTTTCTGCTTTTTTAAACTGTAGTGTGTGCTCATGTGTTTCAGTGTTGGTGTATAGCAGGGGTACTCAAACTTTTTTGTTAAAGGTCGACTTGTGAGTTGTATACAAGATCAATGGTCTGGATCAATGCCAGTAATGCCGGCAAAAATGGCATTAGAAGCATTAGAAAGTCAAGGTAAACTTGCGGTTAACTTGCGGTCTGCAATGCGTGTCATGCTCGCGCACACAAGTAAATATATATGCACGTTCATTCTCACAACGCGTCAGACACAAGAAAATATACATTAAAGGGGACCTATCAGGCAAAATGCACTCTGTGATGTCTTTTATACATAAATATGTGTCCCCGGTGCGTCGGGGAACTCACGCAGCGTCAGAAAATAAAACCCTCTCTTTTCCTCCGTACCCAAATCTTTTAAAAACAGGGGTACAACGAGCGGATACAGATTTGCTGCCGATCTGACGTCAAATCGGCAGCGGACCCACAGACAATTGCTATCAGAAACACTGCCTGACGTGTTTTGGACGTAATCTCGTCTTTGTTTACATTAGCAAGCCTCGCTAACACTCAGAGCTAACCTGTACTGGAGAGCACGTGTTTAAAAAGCAGGAAATAAAAAGGAACTCACCTTGTGATAAACCCGCAAGAGAAAAAGCATTTGAGCTCCATACTGTTTCAGAAATAATCGTTGATGTGGTTTAGAACATGATGGCGTTTAATCACAGCAGAATTTAACTTTATCTCCGGTAGAATTTAGATCAGGCATTAGCTCCGCCTCCTCTTTTTTCAAGCTAAGGACCCACAATCCGCGTTTCTCTAACAGGGCTGCAAAAGAGGGGTATGAGCAGCATGAGGCATGGCTACAATGGGTGAACTGTTTGGTATTTTAAGCAAACAACTTCACAGACATGTTTTGTATACGTATGGCCCTACAATATATGTTTCCAATATAGCATAATAGGTCCACTTTAATTTACATCAGAATCAGAAAATATTTTTCTTTTTTTTTTTAATAATGGGACACAGGGTTCGGTTCGGATTGATTTGCAGTTCGGTCCGGAGTTTGAGAAGCGCCGGTGTATAGGCTGCTGCCTGAATATGCTTTATGAAAGGCAGCTTTTCCTATGAATAAAATCATTTCTGATCCCAAATATCTTGGTTTCTTCTTTTCTAAGGTCACATGTTTCTGCTAAATAATACACTTAATATTGATATTTATTTTCTCTTGCATTTGCATTGCATTTGATATTCAGGTAAACCAAAAGGAATGGAAGGTAATCAGGTTACATTCCATTTTAATTGTGTTACTTTAACTACTGCAACAGAATACATTAACCCTCCCAACCCTGCTCATTTATCGGGCGCTGCTGTTTTGATTTTCATGATGATGGTATACTGACTGATGATTAACCACCAGGGGGGAGTCCATAACCACGATGAGACTCACATTAGGATTCAATACAGTGTGTGGGTGTATACGGTTTATACAGTTAAAGCACAAGCAGCAGTGGCAATAAAGTGCAGCACACTATGTTTGAACAGTTTAGGCATCACGTTTAATATAAAAGTATATTATTATGTTTGTCAGGCAATCTAGTTTATTAATGATTATAATATATGAGTAATAGTTGTACTATTTCTGAAGAGTGATGGGTACTCTGGCTTTAAGCACTAGTATTGGATCGAATAGAGATAAAGAAAATTCTTCAATACATTTGTTTTTAATATTTGCGAGTTCAAAAACATCAATTATTTAAGAAGAGCCGGGAAGATGGCTGCATCGTCTTTGGCTCCTCTCCAACTTCACATCCTCCACCCTGATCCTCAACACCGGAGCCCTCAAGGCTGCGTGTTGAGCCCTCTCCTCTACTCCCTGTTCACTCACGACTGCGTGGCCACACACAGCTCCAACACCATCGTGAAGTTTGCTGACGACACGACCGTCATCGGCCAGATCACAGACGGCGACGAGACGGCGTACAGAGAGATCGGAAAATCTGACATCTTGCTGCCAGGATAACAACCTCCATCTCAACGTCAGCAAAGCAAAGGAGCTGATTGTGGATTACAGGAAGCAGCAGAGAGAGGGACACGCCCCCATCGCCATCAATGGAACTACGGTGGAGAGAGTCAGCAGCTTCAGGTTCCTCGGTGTCCACATCACTGAGGACCTGACATGGACTCTACACACCACCACCATCATCAAAAAAGCTTGACAGCGGCTCTTCTTCCTCCGCAGGCTGAGGAGGTTCAAAATGGATTCCAGGATACTCTGCAACTTCTACAGGTGCACCATAGAGAGCATCCTGACCTTCTACAGGTGCACCATAGAGAGTATCCTGACGGGCTGCATCACGGCCTGGCAGCTGCACCGCCCTCAACCGTACGGCTTTACAGAGGGTGGTGAAAACTGCACAGAACATCACCAGGACGGAGCTGCCATCCATGGAGGACCTTTACTCCCAGCGACTCAGGAAGAAATCCCTCAGGATTATAAAAGTCCCCCATCACCCCAGCCACAAACTGTTCAGTCTGCTGCCGTCTGGCAGGCGCTACCGCAGCATCCGGACTAAAACCACCTGACTCAGGGACAGTTTCATACCACAGGCAATAAGACTGTTAAACAACTGATCTGTTGAAAGAACATACATAACATTCATCTGGCTGCAATTTACAAATTAGTTATCTAATATATCATATTCCAATCACTCTTAGTTCACTATTTTTCTTTGTATTTACTTGCACTATTTTTTCTGTTTTTACATTTTATTGTGTTGCACTGTTGGAGGAGCCTGTGACCTAAGACTTTCATCGACATAACTACACTGTAGCTATGTACGTATGACAAATAAAAGCCTTGAACCTTGAACAATAACTTGATAAGTTAGATATCAAGGAAGGCTTGGCATCCAATGTTTACAATAGATCTTTGAGACTTACCATTTTAATAACATTAAAAAAGCGAGATACAGAACACATGGTACAATACACATACACACCACGTGAAGAAACATACATACAGCTCCCTTACAAAACAAACAAAAACACACCCACCCCACCCTCCCCAAGACCCCTGTGGGCTGGACCAAGCGCCAACAAGTAATGAGTAGCATAAAATTACACATAAAAACATTTGAGTTCCTCTATCCGTTGACCTGAGGCTTAACATTGAATTACTGCATTTGTAATTATATTCTATACTTGATAAGAGTGTACTTTACTCAGTTATTTATCAGAAAGTTCTGCTCATCATAAGTACTTCAGTTTTAATCACCCCCCCTGCCCTCCGATGTGTGGGCACATCTCCTCCATGAGGCTGAGGACACAGAGCAGTCCATGAGCTGGGACAGGGTGTACTGAACACGAGCAACACTGCTGCACAACACGCACACAAAGAGGAAAACCCCTGCAAGACCAAAGTGTCAGAACTACTGAAACAGAACTATGGTTTGACTTTATTTAGAATGTTACATCTGTAGTTTTCATGTTATTTATACACATTATGTTGCTCTTTATATTTGTGTATTTGTTCCTGTGACATTAATTCAGCAGCAAAAAGCTATTTTGATTATAAAATGCCAGTATATGTCATGATTAAATAATATTAAAATAAATGTATTGTACATCAAACAACAAAGTGTAGGAAAAGGTAAGAGCAAAATCTTTGGATTATACCTGAAAAGTATAAATAGTGTAAAAATAAACAAATTTAAATCAATTCATTTATACGTATGAATGTAGGCCAGTCTTTTAAGCCAAATCATTTTATTGATAGAATATGTTGCTAAAATATAAGATGAATGATCTAATCAAATCAAGTTTTATTTATATAGCACATTTATAAACGATTTTTGGTCGAGCCAAAGTGCTGTACATATAATACAAATAGCCTACAGTAGAGACACTTTACAGCTAATACAACAGCACAGATTGTTCAGAATATCAGTATGAGAAAAATGACACCTTCTATCCTTTTATTTTGATAATATTCTGAATGCATATTTTTACAATTTATTATTGCTAATTTTGATTAAGTATAACATCTGAGTACTTCGTCCACCACTGTTCATAGCATCTCATCTGAGAGCCTGTTTCACTGAATGAGGCTTCTTTGTACGCTGCAAGAAGGAATTTTGAAAATGTGTGAAACATTTGTGAAGCAAGGCCATCCTTTCTCTGTGATCAGTTAAGATGCTTAATTCCCAACCTTATTCCTTCAATAGAAGAAAAAATAATTCACATTCTTCTTCAAAACTATTTCTGTACTTAACTTGTTTTTTTGTTACGATCTTCAAAGAGTCAAGTCAAGAGGCTGTAGAAAGAGAGAAAAAGAAAGACATTTCCATAGAAACCTGTACATTCAAAACCGAATCTTATTTGTGCCAGGGTGTGAAAAGCACTGCTGATTATGGACATCTGGGTTCATGTTTCACCATCCTATACACCAGAGTGTAAATAACCACATTGGCTATGGCAACCCGGGTGTAAATAGCATTGAAAGCTACAGATAAATGCCTGAAAAGGGTCTCCTAAGAAGTGTTTTTTTTAAGCAGGAAAAGCGTGTACAAATAAGTACACAATATTCAAAATCCACACTGAAAAACCAATAAAGACAAAAAAACAACAGTATTAATGTGGAAAGCACTAAAACAATTAAAATCTTCACATTCAAAGTAGAAAACACAAGTAGAAGCATTATAAGACATTTGTAATAGAACAAATAGTAATTATGAAGTAGCTGCCAAATGATGTAGTATTAATTAATTAGCAGTCAGTAATACTCAGGGTTAGATTATCTGTATTTACATCCCCAAAAATGTTATGTGAAGCTCCACATTGCCAATACTACAACAAAACAATTATTTTACATGTATTTGCTACTGATATTTGACATTCATCCTACTGAATACTTTTGATACAGGAAGTACATTTGAATGATTTTACTGAAACTTCTGTACATAGTAATTCTACTTTTCTACTACTCAAGTAAAGGACCTGAGCAGAGGCGGATTTAGGATTGTAGGAGATCCGGGGCTTAGCCCAGGAGTTGTTGAGGGGGGGGGGTGCAGGGGTAAAGTGCTATTTTTTTACAAGTGGGGGGTGGACCAAACATCCTTTTAGGGGTTCGTCGCCTCCTCTAGAGGGGTCCGGGGGCATGCTCCCCCGGGAAGATTTTTTTTTTTTAAATATTGAAGTTAAAAGCATCAATCTGGTGCACTTTGAGAGCAACATTAACCCTACCTTAATAATACCTTAAAGGGGACATATCATGCTATATTTGAACAATATATTGTAGGGCCATACCTACATAAAGTATATAAATAGTTTTTCTTTCAAAATACCAAACAGATCCTGCATTTTAGCCATGCCTCATTTCGCTCCATTTGCTCTTTCCAGCCCTGTTTTTGCAGGGGGCTGCACCACGCCCCCCTGCAGGAGAGGGGAGCGTGCATTGAGATCAGCTGCTGGGCTGCAGCGGGGAGAAGAGGGGGAGAAAAGAGATCTCCGTCCTCCGTGTTTTATTCTTATATAGAGTCGTTATTCATTTGTTTTAAAGCTCAATAAATAACAAAGAAGACCTTTGACCGACACTTTTCTAATTTTGTCCGGAAGATTTAAACTTTAACAGACATGTTGACCGGCAAAAAAAAATCTAACTGAAACTCTGCCGCACGCTCCCCTCGTTCCTTGGAAGAGGCGGAGAGGAGGGTGTTTGTCTTCTGCTGGTGGACTACCGGAGAGAATTACAGCGAGGGAGGGATTGCATTGAATTACAGCAGCGGGAGCAAACGCTTGCCTCGGGGAGGGAGAAAAAGAGCCAGAGCGGAGAATAAACAGAAGGGCAACCATGCGCGGGAAGTCTTCTTCGCTGCTTTTGTGGCAGACTACAGCGCCACTTACAGGCCTGGCATATGTACTACAGCGTCTCCAGCGCAATGGCCGGCCGTGGCCCAACCCCACATTCCCCTGATAGGTGGAGAATTTACCAATAAGCGGAGCACCACTTCTGTGACGTAGAAAATTATTCAAATCTGGATCAGTCTGTATCAGATCCGTTGCAGCCCCGTTTTTAGAGATTTGGGTATGGAGGAAAAGAGAGGGTTGTGTTTTCTGACACTTGGTGAGTTCCCTGGAACACCGGGGACTAGGGGTGTAACAGTTCACAGAAGTCTCGGTTCGTACGTCGGTTTGGGGGTCACGGTTCGGTACAACAAGAAAAAGCAAAAAAAAGTCCCAAATGCATAATTCCAGGTTTGTTGTTATTTATCTTTGAACCGTAGTGCAAGTTTCAGTTTAAAAATAAGGAACTCTGACATTTTTAATAATTAACTGTATTAATAAACAGTTAAAAACAAACCATAAACAGTACCACACACACTCAGATGGCCAGATTATCTATAATGGCTGATGTCAAACAAAAAGGTTTCATCAAGCTGTAAAACTAAAAAGAATGTCTTGAAAATATGGGTGATGCCTTCTGATGTGATTTAGCATGTTTGGCGTGTGGTTCCATTAGCATACCACACCGCTATCGAACAACGCCGACACACCGTCCTCTTCCGATCCGCTGCGCATTGCTTATCGTTTTATAGATCTATTCTCATCCACCATCTTTGTTTGTGACGTAAAGAGTGTAAGAGTCACGTTTCTGAATTGGGCAGTGGATGCAGTCACAGCCAATCGGATTCAGAGTGTTGCCTGTCAGTTCCGTTGCCTGTCAGTTCCATTGCTATGGTTCCGTTGTTATGTGTACTGAAACGAGAGCCGGTATAATTCCACGCGCGAAAACAAAATAAAAATTGGAATACGTTATTTTAGTGTCTTAAAAGTAGACTGAGGTATGAAGGGTTAACGTTACATCTTAGGATCATTTTTAGTCATGTTCTGTATACATACTAACATATAAGGGTATTGACTTAGTGTGGTTTATCTTTTTGTCGCTGCTTTTAATTGAAACTGAGCTGTTGTGTTCATCAGTAAAGTGGAACTTCTGTGTCAACTATTCATATCTTAAACTGCACTGTGACTTTTTATTCATGTATTTTTTCTTATCTTTTACTGTTTTTGTCTTTGTCTGAATGTCTTTCATTTTTGTAAAGCACCTTGAATTGCCTTGTGTTGAAAGGTGCTATATATATATATAAACTTGCCCTGCCATGGTTACTCCATGTTTACTAGCTATAAGATTAACGTTACAGTACATCACTCTTTTTCACTTCTTACTCAGTCAGCCAGAGTGCAGATATCACCATTAGATTCACAAACCTGAAACATCATCCATTTCTTCACTGCTGGTGATGACATTGTTGTCAGCTGCTGATACTGCTGCTGCTGCTGCTGCTTCTTCGATGAAAATAACTTTCTAATATCCATAACTTTCTAATATCCATAACTTTATAGGCTATTAGCTTAAAACTCGTCAGGCACTAGGAAGGATCAACTCTTCTTCAGGGCAGGGAAGGCTACGCAGTACGCAGGCTAATGTCCCGCAGCGGCTGCCTCTCTGGTGGACTCCGGTACTGCACATTACTCCCGAGACATTTTCACACACAAAAAAGGGAAAAATCCGGGGCTTTTCAGAAAACATCCGGCGCTTGAGCCCAAGTAGCCACCCCCTAGCGCCGCCACTGGACCTGAGTACTTTTTCCACCACAAATGCATGAATGGAAGTTATACACATCGCTTGAAATATGACGTTAAGGTAAGAATAATGGAAAAGAAAAGAGAGGATGATGACCAAAGCAAAAGAATGAGGCCATGCTGCCTACATGTAAATGAAAGTAGAGTGCACGTGGATGGCAGAGAGTGCTGTGGAATCTAATCTGTCTCTTTCTCCGTTTCCTGCTGAGTCATGCTGCGTCCAGGCCTGTTCCCTCTGCAGATTATAGGCCTGTGGATTAGGATTAGTCAAATCTATTTGAGCACAAGTAGTGGAGAACAACTCTTCAAAAACCTATAGGTGATATGAGCCAACATGCATAGTTAGTTTGTGTTTATCATTTCTATTATTGTAATCATTTGTTTGCGGCACATTAATTTGTAATTGGTTATCACTTTAAAATAATAATAATAATAATAATAATAAAGCTTTAATTACACTGAAAAAACTGTAACGTTGACTTTCATTAAATGTATCATGTCAACACATTTCACATAACTGTATTAGGTTAGTTGAAAGCAATTATATTAAGTTCAACTAACCTAATACAATTATGTGAAATCTGTTGACATAATAAAAGTCAACGTTACAGTTTTCTCCGTGTATAGCAGTGCTCATACACTAGGTGCAGCTCCAAATGCTTTCACAACATGGCATCAATCACAAATAAAAACCAAAATCAAGGAATTCACTTCAGGTCATAACAACATAATACAACAGTACAAGGGACACAAGGAGGTAAAAGGTGTGATTAGAATGATAAAATAATATTAAATAAATAACAATCCCTCTAATAAAATACAGGAAGACATAAGATGAAAAGAATAAATCCAGTAAAATGGAATAATACAAATAATAAAATACCTGAAGATTAAAAGACACATTTGAAAAGGGGATGTTACTTATCAAACTATAACATAAATAAATATAAACCTATAAAATAAATAAAATAATATAAAGATTTAAAAAACAATTAAAAGGGGGGTGTCACTAATAAAAAAGCTAGTCTTTTTAGTAGGGCTGTCAGTCGATTAATCGCATGATTGTCCATAGTTAATCGCGATTAATCGCAAATTAATCGCACATTTTTGATCTGTTCTAAATGTACCTTAGAGGAATATTTTTCAAGTTTTTAATACTCTTATCAACATATGAGAGGACAAATATGCTTTATGCTAATGTTTATTATCATTTGAACAATGACAAATATTCTCATGAATATTAAACACAACAACCTCTGAACATTACAAATATTCGCCTCAATTCAACCTGGAATCTCTCTAATACAATACAAATTTTGTGTGTGTGTGTGTGTGTGTGTGTGTGTGTGTGTGTGTGTGTGTGTGTGTGTGTGTGTGTGTGTGTGTGTGTGTGTGTGTGTGTGTGTGTGTGTGTGTGTGTGTGTGATGTGTGTGTGTGTGGTGTGTGTGTGTGTGTGTGTGTGTGTGTGTGTGTGTGTGTGTGTGTGTGTGTGTGTGTGTGATGTATCGTTGGAGCTTTGTGCAACTCAAAGCATATGCTCGAACGGGAGCTGCCTGGACGCTGCAATCATGTTGCTCACTATCTGAGCTGAGTGTGCTGACTTTTCGTACAATGTCCCGCTGTCTGGCTTCCTGCATAAAGTCAAGTGCTCGGCGCAGTTGTGGCGAAATGTCGCTCCTCTGTTTTCATTTAAACAGCTCCTTATATCCGTTAGCGCAGCTAGCTAGCACCAGATGCTAACAACAACAATGCACGTAAGGTCTCTCTCTCGCTCGCTCGGACCACACATACACACACCCTCCCGGTCCTCCCGATGGCCAGTCGGTGCCTGCCGGTGAGCGTGGAAGTGTGGTCTGCCACAAGCGGGCAGCAGGAGCGGGGCTGTCAGCATCAGCTTGTAGATGGTATTTTAAACTCGATGCTCTCTGAAACTACGGGGCGGCCGAGGAAAAAAAATACACATGCATTAATCGCGTTAAAATAATTAGTGGCGTTATTAACGCGTTAACTTGACAGCCCTACTTTTTAGACTTGCTGCTATTGTCACCTCGGTGCTGTTTGTTGGTGTTTAGGTCACCTGTTGTACGCGAGGGATGACAAAGAAGGGAGCTGGCTATGGATATTTTCAGTTTCTGTTGTTTTTTGCTACTTTCTTCCTAGGGTCATGTCATGACCAAAAGAACGGGATACAAGTGGCTGAAATGGGTTGTCTCCGTATGGTGGCTGGTATCTTCCTTAGGGATAAGGTGGGAAGATCAGTCATCCAAGCGGGACTCGAGAAAAACCACTGCTTATCTGCTTAGAACAGTACCAATTGAGTTGGTAAGTAGCCCTTATTTAAGAAGAAGAAGATATACTTTATTCATCCCTTACAGGGACATTTCTTTCCCCACTCTGTTGTTTTTACACACACAGGGGAGGATATTCATTCAGAAACACAGAGAATATACATGCACACACACAAGCCAGGTACCCGACGCCAAGGGAGCAGTTTTGAGGTTAGGTGCCTTGCTCAAGGGCACCTCAGCAGTGGTCTTGGCGGTGAACTGGCACCTCTCCAGCTACCAGCTCACTCCATATTATGTTTTTTGGTCCGATCGGGACGTGAACCGGCAACCCTTCGGTTCCAAGAATAAGTCCCTACAGACTGAGCCAATGCTCAGTCAATAATAAGTTCCTAAAAGTTGTCACGATAACCTAATTCACAGTTATGTTTCCTTCTCTATTCATTTGACTTAAGCCAAGACTTGCAGTTTTTAGTTGCACACAACTAACTTTAGGCTAGCATTGATAAATAAGTCAAGCTTACCTGGGAAGGAAGGGGGTCCCTTCTTTGTTTGGTATGGGGGGGAAAGGAGAGGTTTTGGAAATGCTGTCATGCAGCACACGTGACCATCCGCACCTCCAGCTGGAAGGCGTCTGGTCTGTCCTGAGGGTTGACTGCAAGCATGTCCTGGAAGAGTTTCTTCACCCCTTCAGACATGGAGCTCCTGGCCTTCTGAGTGATGTGGAGAACCATATTGGGGTTGTCCAACAGAGCCTCCCCTACCGGTACAATCTCTGTTCCCTGCCGTATGTACAATAACTTTAGCACTTTATCTGAATGTGCCAAAGTAATGAGCGTAGTTTAGCCTCTTAGCAACCTACTTTATTGTAATTGTTGTCGCTAATTGTATAGTCAAAAGAAAACATCCAAGCCAAATTCACCCTCTTTGTCATCCACCCTGCCCGACATGCAACAAGTGAACAAAATACCATAAACCACAGCCAGGTGACAGTTACCAGAAAACTACCAACACCCAATGTGTGTGGTCTAAACAAATGACGGCAATAATTGAATAAAAAACAAAGGCTAAATTATCATTTTGGCTCCTACAGTTGAAGTCACAGAGACTACGTCCATATTATACACACCCTACAACTAATTTTTCCACCGAAGGACAAGGCCTATTTCCTTGTAAGTTAGGAATCCAAACTGAGTATGACAGAAAAAAGTTCTTAAAATGTTAATGGTAGTCTGTATTTTGGACAAAGGGCCCTGCAGCAGGTACCTTTAGCTTTGGGTCGATGGGTTTTTATAAACCATTGCTACTATTTGGGTGATAAAGAACTTTTATATATATAACGAAATATTACTGCAGTTTTGTATGCATGTGTAAAAGGTTCCATATTAGCCTATAAACCAAGCAACTGAACAATACCAAACAAATGGCATCAGTCACTGAGAGACATAAAAACATACTTGAGACACCTTGATGCTGTCATTATAGTGTATGCTGCTCTGTTTGATCAATACTTCTTTTAAGCCTAAACACAATGGGACAAGTCATTAGGGCCATTAATGATCAAATGGCACATTAAGAACATTATTTTTGCTCATTAAAATTAGCAGTCTGCGTAGCACATCTAACACAGCACATTAGTGAGCGTGGAGTTGAAAGGATGTAGCTAATGGAACACTTCAATGCTGGGTCTATTTTCAACTTTATCTTAAAAAACTTGACAACGCTGAAGAATAACTAAAGGAGATGTTATGAAACTGGCATTCACTCGGTCCTTTGTGTATCAGACAAAATGCTCTTTCCATTCTCAATTTTCTCATAATGAATGGAAGGCCTACACCCAACCTCAGATCCTCACATAACGTATAGTGATACATGTTTCAGTATGCATCATCATACATTAGGCAAGCATTTTAATTACTTACTTTAAAACAATCACCTTATATTTTAAGCCTTGTTACAACTCGGTGGGGAACCGTCCGGGCCCTCTAGGTCCTCTCTGAGGGTCTAAAATATTCTTTAAAATAATATAAAAACCATTTTTTTTAATAATATTTTTCGTAAAAAAGTAGGGCTCAACTCTAACGTCGGGCTTAGCTACGTCCGACGTAGTGATTTGAATTTACACCGAGTGCACCAAGCCTGACTAGTCTCGGGCGTAGCTGCGCCTGGTCTTAAGATGCGCGTCCACGTGAATACACGCGAAACAGTAATTGTTGCCAAGCAACGCCGTTTTACAGACTCAGATGACCGTAGAGAAGAGGGAATTCCCACACCCACAGCGTCAGCGATGACTCAAGGGGAATCCCAAATGGCCACACCCCGAAAGAGAAAGAGGGATTTGTCAGAGCTACAGCGGGAACTGACGGAGAAAGAAATCGTTCGTGTGGAGGTGGAGACCGTCAAATTGAGAGCGGAACACAAAACAATTCTGAATCTGAGGGCAATCAGCACCTGCAAGGTTGGGGAGAGCGCAGCGTTTCGGTCTGATCCGTGCTGGAGTTGAGGGGAGATCTCCTCGATTAAATCAAAAAGGGCTTGTCCGCCGAAACGAAACCTCTATCAGTTCACTGAATAGATGTCCAGTGGGTTTGTTCCATCACGGACGACTCTTTCTCTTCTTAATGCCCTTGCATTGTTAAACATGTAAACAAGACGCCCTGCCATCGTTAATATCCTTCTTGCCTGTTTTACGTTACTATGGATACTAGTCTGTCTTTCCGATTTACGCCTGCTCCATACTAGGCGTAAAAGTTACACCCGGGTGCAACGCATACAGGGCTTAAGTCTAAGTGGTGCACTAGTCATAACTTTAGTTTGGTCTTAACCTTCGGTTCTACGTCGAACGTAGAGTTACGCCCAGCTTATGCCCAGCTGGTGCACTCCACTCCAGAGGACTCGCCGACGCCGGCTGTTGCGTCGCCGTGTTCTCCTGCGTCTTGGCCATGTGTCGCACGGGAACACACTGCAAAGACTTCAGTGCGTGAGTGGCAATAACTCTCCTTACCAGCAGGTGGCGGTAGTGTGTATTTGTCATTCAAAAGAGGCAACAACCGGAAAACAGAGAAGAAGAACAGACCGTGAAATAAACAAACAACAAATAGCGTGTGCGTTCCATTTTCACTCTCGTCCATCGAACACATGTTTTGGAGCTAGATCTGGGTTCTGCCCGCTCTGTATTAATGTCATGTTGACAGGTTATCATCATGTTGATAAAAGCTCATTCTAATGTTGTGTTATGTGCGAAATAAAGTTTTGCATTGCCTATCCTGCTATTTGTGTTCTTTTAATCACACAGCGATAAGAAACAATAACAATGTGCCTCCATAACTGTCAGTTGCAGCCCTAGCATTAGTATTGTTTATAGTAACAGCTCCAACATTAAAATACTTCTAGGCAGATTGAGGAGGAGAATGAACAGAGAAACATCCATCTGAATACTAATAACTTTATTTGTATCGCACCTTTCATACAGGGGGTTGCAGTTCAAAGTGCTTTACATCAGTGTAAAACAAGCAGCAAGAGCAAAGCATAAAGTGGGATCAAATAATGCAGATATATATATATATATATAGATATATATATATATATATATAGATATATATATATATATATAGATATATATATATATATATATATATATATATATATATATATATATATATATATATATATATATATATATATATATATATATATATATATATATATATATATATATATATATACAGTTGCAAGGAAAAGTATGTGAACCCTTTGGAATGACCTGGATTTCTGCATAAGTTGATCATAAAACGTGTTCTGATCTTCATCCAAGTCACAACAATAGACAAACACAGTCTGCTTAACTAATAGCACACAAACAATTATATGTGTTCATGTTTTTATTGAACACACCATGTAAACATTCACAGTGTAAACTTTCACAGTGCAGGGTGGAAGAAGTATGTGAACCCCTCGGCTAAAGACTTCTTCAAGAGCGAATTGGAGTCAGGAGTCAGCCAACCTGGAGTCCATCAATGAGACGAGATTGGAGGTGTTGGTTAAAGCTGCCCTGCTCTATAAAAAATACACACCAGTTTTGAATGTTCTATTTTTAAGAAGCATTGCCAGATGTGAACCATGCCTCGCACACAAGAGCTCTCAGAAGACCTACCATTAAGAACTGTTGACTTGCATAAAGCTCTAAAGGGTTCCAGAAGTATCTCTGAAGGCCTTGATGCTCATCAGGCCACGGTGAGACAAGTTGTCTATACATGGAGAGAGTTCAGCACTGTTGCTCCTCTCCCTAGGAGTGGCCGTCCTGTAAAGATGACTGCAAGAGCACAGCGCAGAATGCTCAATGAGGTGAAGAAGAATCCTAGAGAGTCAGCTAGAGACTTAAAGAAATCTCTGGCACATGCTAACATCTCTGTTGACGAATCTACGATACGTAAAACACTGAACAAGAATGGAGTTCATGGGAGGACACCACGGAGGAAGCCACTGCTGTCCAGAAAAAACATTGCTGCACGTTTGAAGTTTGCAAAAGAGCACCTGGATGTTCCACAGCACGACTGCAACATGTTCTGTGGACAGATGAAACCAAAGCTGAGTTGTTTGGAAGGAACACACAACGCTATGTGTGGAGGATCCAAAGGGTTCACATACTTTTTCTTGCAACTGTATATATATATTAATCCCAACAGGCCACCTTGTTTATAGTTTGTGTTACGTTCCCACTTGGCTATAGGGGTACAAACGGGAAACGACACAACCAGATTAGTATAATTATAGGTGATTTATTTATAAAGCAAGGTGTAACAAAATGGCAGGCAGGCAGCCTGAAACAAACAAAAGGGCACAGGTTGACAGATAACCAAACTAAGGGAGGACTCAAAAGGAGTCTAAAGGCATACAGGGAAAATAAATACTAATATACTAAATAAAGAACGAAACAAAACCTCACTTCAAGAGTGGTACAACTAACAAATGGAGTCTACACAAAACACACAGCTAAACTAAAGGCAACAGTCACAGATCCTAACGATACCCTAAACACTAACTAACCTACACTCTACTAACACACAATATCACACGGAGATAAACACACCAGATTAACCCCAGAATGATGAGCAAAATGCGAGCGGCGTCTGTTCACTCAACAGGGCCTCCAGAGTGGTGATAGTCCGCAGCCTTTGTACTCCTCCCCAGCAGGTGTGCGCCGGCTGTGCGCTGCGATTGGACGTTGTCAATCCAATCACCATCTTCAGAGTCGGACTAGGGGATGTGCAGCCAAGGATGCTGGAGCAACCACACAGCTCATTTGCATAAACACACACACAGCTGAAAACACTCACAGGCAGATTAAGGAGCAGACAAACCGTAAAAACAGTTTGATTCAGTTTTAGTAGAATATAAAATACATGAATGAATGATGAAATGAGCACAAAGTGCAGACATACTATAATTATATTGAGGTACTTGAGACTAATCCTGCAACTGTATAGCTCTGCTCCACAACAGTTGGAGAATGAAGAAACCACCACGTATGAAAGGCTACATGTGAATAGAGGGGCAGAAAAACGGCTTGCACATTTACATTTACATCTTGAACAATGAACAGCGGTAGACACTATCTCATTTAGCATCATCATCCTGCGCTTCGCCGGAGGCCTTCGAGTGCTGAGTGTGCTTGGCCTCTCTCCGAGCCGCGGTGCCGGTGTGGTGCAGATGGTGGATTCTGCCAGGGGAGTGCAGGGCTCAGCATCAAAGTGGAAGGACTCCTCGCTGGTGCTGGCCGAGGTTTCACTGCTGGTGCCACCGGACGTTCCTTACATTTTTTTAAATAAATTCACAGTTAGTTGGATTTAATACCATGGCTTCTTAAAACTGTTTACTAAGCATTCATAACAAAACAATACCCTGACATGTGTGTGCCATTAGTTTGGGGTGTGGTCAAGTGTGAGAGGTACATTGTAGACACAGTGTGATGCTCTATTCAGATGCTAAAGACATACTTCTAGAAGATTCAGAACACGACAAAATATAAGACATATTTTATCATGTATATTATTATAGGTTAAGATACAAGCGTTATTGAACCCATGGTGAATTTCATAAGCTACCCAGCAATATATCATGTCATTTCAATTAGCTCCTCCTTTACCAGCTGCAACATTAAGGTGATGAGCACATCAATAATTATAATACAATAATATATATAGTATTCTGTTATTATATATATTATTTTGTATCTATTCGTGTAATATTATAATTTATTATAATGTTATGTTCATTGTGAAGCACTTTGGCAAACCCTCTGTTTTTATACTGTGCTGTATAAATAAAGTGGATTGGATTGTTATTGTTATATTTAAAACTGTAACCACCAAATGAATGAAAATAATGTTTTTGTAAATGAAAGAAGCAAGAAACACTTATTTGTACTCAACAAATAAAATAGTTACCATGATGGTGAGGTTCGAAGTACTCTCCATCCAGTGTGACTGTGATATAATGACCATATAACCATAACGACCATAACGCTCATCAGAAGCCAACTTCCTATCCATCCCCACCCACATCAATCACCAGACCTGGGGGGACAGAGCCTTCTCCGTCGCTGCCGCCTCCCTCTGGAACTCACTCCCACAACCCATCAGAGACTGCACTGACCTCACCACCTTCAAAGAACTTACAAAAACTCACCTCTTCAATCTGGCTTTTAATGTGTGATTGTTTTTGTATTATTTGACTTTAACTATATATTTATTTGTTGTTCCTCTATTTTATGTTATCTTCACTATATATGTAAAGCGTCTTTGAGCACCTGTAAAAGCGCTAACAAATTAAATCTATTATTATTATTATTATATATCACGGCCTGAAGTGAGCTATTGCTTTTATAAAACGGTTACCAAGTGTGGCAATATGAAAGAAAAATACACAATCTAATTTAAATAGTTTTTATTAGTAAATAATGATGTTCAAAATAAAATAGTCCCTCCGTTGCCTTCTGCACAAACCATAGTGCGAGGTGGTTGCTATGCAACAACACTAACAGCTAGCGAACATATTAGACAGAGAGCGTTGATCCATTATTTGGCTATTTATTTACATTAATTTGTATGTTGCCGTTTATTGTGCAGCCACTGAAAAACTGTCCAGCATCAGTAGAATGGCTTACGTGGTTACTTGTATAGGTTGAGGTTGTTCTAGGCCAGGGGTGCCCAACCAGTCGATTGCGAGATGTGTCTAAAAATAGAACAACAATATTCTGTTTTATCGTTAATGTCCTGTAACATAATCTTCCTGTGCCAGAATAATGCACTTGAACGCATCAAAGCTTTGTGATTGACGTGACCCCATGTGTCTGGGCGTGGCTGGTGGGCAGTGGACACTATTTCGCTGACGTTGTCCGTGTCAACAGGAGTGACAGTCCGCACACACACAAGACCGCAATTATGGCAGAAGCAAAAAAGCCCAAAATATATAAGTTTCACTCCGAGTGGGAGGATGATTCTTTTTTTGTTTATTCCAATTCAAAGTCCATCTGTCTCATCTGCAATGCGAGCGTGGCTTTACCGAAGAAGGGTAATTAGAGCGGCATTTCAAAACGGTGTACAAACGCTGCGAGACGGAATTCCCTCCTAATTCTGCCCTACGCTCTTCTGTTCGTTGCGTGCATATGTAACAGACATGTGTTATAAGTTTGTGAATGTTTAATTCATAATAAGTTGTGCCGATCGTCAAGGGCCGATTTCATTCGCTGACGGCTGTCACCGCCCTTAATTTTTTATGTTTTTAAAAGACTGTTCTAGGCTGTTGCTTGGCGTGGTGAGAATATTGCTCCACTTTCTCCGGTCCCCGAGATTCGGCTTCCAGTAGCTCCTGTGGCCACTAACGGTCATAATTGCTCTGCTTTGTTTCAAGACCCTGCATCAGAAAGCTTTTGAATGGTGGTCCTTCTCCAGTTGGTCTACCTGCTCTTCACGTAGCTCTGCATGTCGTCGTTTAGGTGAATTTTTTTTCTGGAGATAGGCACTCCTCAATCCACTCCTCCATAGTAAGGCCACCCCGGAGGTCGAAGTTAAGTAAGGGATCATGTGCAGCGAGGTGGTCATTATGGGTAAAAGAACACCCGACAGGCAGATCAAAAATAGTCCGTTGTTACTGTTTGAACTACGTAGCAGGAACTGCTTCGATGGCATTTTGTGGACCTTTTTGATTACAGATTTGAAAACATCGTTGCTTGCTTTAAAAGTAGCACAATTCATGATGTCAAACCTTGGAAAGTATCAAGATATCCCTGCCCTAAAGCCAAAGTAACTGGCAACTGAATATGTTTTGCAGTTTGATGTCTATGTCTGGACCGTTGCGTAAAAAGGGTTTCTGCCCCGTTACTTCTCTGCTGTTTTCTTGTCCCAGTTTGAAAAGCAAACTGCATGCAGTTTGCCTTTCAGCCCAACTGTATACAGTTAAATTGACCGGACTTCTTTCTGCAGATGTGAGCGTCCTTAACAACGGTCAATAAGTCCTTGCTGCACATTATCCCTTACATGTTTCCATCTTAAGCTTTGTTAGTTAATTTGTTTCGTAACAGACGTAATGTAACAGATGCGGAGGGATACTGACTTGTGAAAAGTAACTACAATTCTACCCTTGATATACGCTCATTATATCACCCGACCACGGATAAGCGGGAGAAGATGGATGGATGAATGGATATCACGGCTAAGAACCAATCAGATTGCTTGATTTGACTTGTCCGTTTTATAATGTGCTTTACAGAAACATGGCTGCAGCAGGATATATCCAACGTATGAATACAACGTTTCCATTGATGGCTTCCAGACTGTTCGGGCAACGTTTCCATCAACAATGTTCCTGAGCCTTCATCATGTCTTCACCATGAGCCTGAGTCTTCATCATGTCTTCATCATGAGCCTGAGTCTTCATCATGAGCCTGAGTCTTCATCATGTCTTCACCCTGACTCCATCATACGATACGATACGATATACTTTATTGTCCCCGTAAGGACATTTGTTCTGGACTCCGTCCTGCAGTTCAGCATACATGTACACAAATAGTGGACATTAAGAGACATACACATATCATCAGTCATACACCGTTTGAACAAACACAATACACAGACGCACATACTGACAATGGCGACCTATTGCACTACCCCTCATGGCCAACATTTAAAAAGTACATTTCATTACATTTGACTACATTTCATTTCATGTGAATGTTAAGAAGCTTAATGGACATAGGTCGGAATGAGTGCTTATTCAGCCTGCTCTTGGGAACCCTGAATCTTCTACCAGAAGGTAGGAACTGGAATTCTGGGTGGAGTATGTGGGTGGGATCAGACACCATTTTGTTTGCCTGTCTGATAATGGACTGCTCGTATATGTTTTGGAGAGATGGGTGTTTTTTAACCCCCATAATTTTCATAGCAGTCTGTACCAGGCGAGCGATCTGTGACTTTGACTGCACTGTCAAGTTACCATACCAGGCAGTGATACCATACCTCATGATGCTCTCCAACACTGCCTGATAGAACAGTAACATGAACTTCTGGTCGACTCCGAAAGCCCGGAGTCGACGCAGAAAGTACAATCGCTGTTGAAGTCTAGAGCACAGACCTTAAACATGCGCCTTCCAGCTGAGTGTATTATCCAGATGGACACCAAGGTACTTATAGGAGCTGACCTGAGTTATGGGTTCATTGTGGATAACCACCGGCCTAAGGTCACCCACTGCCTTTGGGTCCCACACCATCTCCTCAGTCTTCCTCACATTCAGCACTCGATGGTTAAAATCACACCACTGCACAAACCTCTCTATTTCAGAGGGATACGCCGATGAACTGCTGCCTTTGTGCATTAAGCCAAGGATGGCTGTATCATCTGAGAATTTGATGATATCATTCTCCGGGTGGATTCTCGTACAGTCGTTTGTGTACTGTGTGAAGAGGACCGGGGAGCTCACACAACCCTGGGGGGCTCCTGTACTAATGGTCCTGAGAGGGCATTGTTGACCCTGACTTGCTGAGTGCGATTGGTTAAAAACGAAAAATACCATTTCAAGATAAAAGGATTTATATTGATCTTTATCAGTTTTTGAAGCAAGATGTGAGGCTGCAGTGTGTTAAAAGCCGAGCTGAAATCCACAAACAGTAGGCGTACATATGCCTTAGGGTCTTCCAGGTGTTTAGTGACCAGGTGTGTGATGCTATTTAGAGCATTGTCTGTGCCATGCCCTTGCTTGTAGGCAACCTGAAAAGGGTCTAAATGTACATCAACCTCTTTCTTTAGCAGCGGCACCATGATCCTCTCAAAACATTTCATGACAATGGATGTCAATGCAACAGGCCTAAAACCATTGTTTACCTTTGGACAAGGTTTTTTGGAGACAGGTTTTATTATTGATTTTTTTCCAGAGGGTGGGGATGGTGTGAAGATCAACAGATTTTTGAAATATGGGACACCATGCTGATGTCAGTTCTTCTGCAAATGTCTTGAGAAGGAATGCAGAGATGCCATCTGGCCCTGTGGCCTTCTTAGTACAGGTGTGTTTGAAAAGTGATTGGACCTTTAAAGGGTCAATCACCACCCTTTCGTCCTGGTCAGTAGCAGAGATTGTCTCTAAGATGTCTGTACATTCAGAGGAGAAGTCCTGGGTTTCAAATCTCATGAAAAAGTCATTCAGTTCATTTGCTTTTTGCAGGTCATCAGAGGTACAGAGAGTTTTTTTTAGCTGGAGTCATATTCAGTCAAGATGGCTGCCTAGCTGGTGCGGAGGTGAAAACACGCAGCAAACAATTGAGTTATTTTGTAGGAATCCGGGAACTGAGAGTGTAACAAAAGGGCGGGTTGACTGCGCAAATACTTTTTTGAAATGTCAACACGTTTCAGCCATAAAGAAAAACAGAAACAGGCCGGCACAATGAATCCGCCTGAGGCAAAAATACCTGAGGAGGTAGGGGAAGGGGAATTCCGAATGGAAACTGCTGGACATTTTGGAGTATTGAAGGAGGAAATAAACGACTTTAGAGAAGGCTTCGGAGAGCTGAAAATAAGAGCGGATGCAGCAGAATCAAGAATCGCAGAAAATGAAGACCGTGAAATCGGTATGACAAAAGTACTCCTTCACAGTTTACGCATGCAAAAGCAACTGGAAAATAAATGTGAGGAACTTGAAGGCCGGGAACGACGGAACAACCTGAGGATTTATTCAGTGCCCGAAAAATGTGAGGGAAATAGCATGATGGACTTTGTGGAAAACTTAATACGCGAGAAACTGGATGTGAGCGGCGAAATTCCCATTGAGAGAGCGCACCGGACAACGGGGCATCTCACTGGGCACAGCGACCGTCCCCGATCAATAATAGTCCGCTTCCAAAACTACAACGTGAGGCAAAGGGTGCTACAAGCCGCCTGGGCAAAGAAGGACATTAGGGTGAAAGATTGCAGGATTTTCTTTGATGAGGACTTCACCACCCAAGTGTTCAAGGAGCGCGCAAAATACAGACAAGTAAGGAAGCAGCTCCAGGAAAGAAACATCAAATCCTGCATTCTGTTCCCTGCTAAACTGAAATTATTCGAGAAAAACGGAAAAGTCAGGGTGTTTAACAACCCACAAGATGCGGCATAGGGTCTACTGGAGTATGGTGTCAACATGGAGAGTCCAGCAGGAGAACCGGACTTGGAGTCTACTCTTCAGGCTTCAGGATGGCAGACACACCACTCCAGGAACCGGAGAACCCCAGGATGTGAACTAATGTCGGACGTTAAGACATTAATTGACTCGCTTGATCGGCATGAAAGAGCAAAGGAATGAACAGGTATGTGTGGAGGGAGTTAACTCCTTGCAGACGTACATGGAAAACAATAACAACACATAAATTACTGAGCCACTCGGAATCTTTTCCAGATTTGACAACACAGAGTATAACATGTACAATTTTGATCATGATGTCGATTCAGAGAATCATGTGTTTAATCATATAAGTGACTCGTGTAAATATTATACCGATGATCAATTTAATGACAATGTTGGACTTGAAAATACATTTTCTTTAATACATTTCAACTGCAGGAGTCTGTATGCAAACTTTAATAAGATCACTGAATACCTACATACATTTAAAAGTAAATTCAAAGTAATTGCCATATCGGAGACTTGGCTAAATAAAGACGAAGCCACTGATTTCCAAATTGAGGGTTACGTGCTACACCATATCAACAGAACCAATAAGAGAGGAGGGGGTGTGGCTCTTTATGTGGACAGCGTCCTAAAATGCACACTGGTTGAAAAAATGTCAATTGTGACTGATGATTTAATGGAATGCATAACTATAGAAATTGAAATTGTGACTTGTGCATATAGAGCACCAGGATCAAATGTAGAGCTTTTTAAAGATAGTTTAGGAGTATTAATGGATGGCCTAAATGAAAATAAAACATGTATTATTTGTGGGGATTTTAACATCGATCTTCTAAATGTATCTAAACACAAAACAACTTCTGATTTCCTGGATGCTTTGTACAGCAGGGGGCTTTATCCCCTAATCACTAAGCCCAGTAGAATAACATCAACTTGTGCAACATTGATCGACAATATCTTTACAAATGTCATGGAAAACAGTGCTAAGAGTGGGCTAATAATAAATGACATAAGCGACCATGTACCTGTATTTGTAGCATATGATTGGCAATTAAAGAAAAAGAAGGAAGAGACTCGCAGTAGATATGTCAGGGTAAGGACTGCTGAAGCAAAAGACAAATTTAGGAGTGACCTCTTAAAGGAAGAGTGGAGAGGGTTTATGTAGAAGAAGTAAATGCTGCATATGAGTCCTTCCTAAAAATCTACATATCACTGTATGACAAACCTTGTCCCACTGTACTCCGTACATATAAAGGTACTTATCATCAAAAGCCTTGGATAACCAAGGGCTTACAAAATGCTTGCAAGAAGAAAAATAACCTTTATAAAGACTTCATAACATTTAGGACAAAGGCAATTGAAAAGCAATACAAGGCATATACAAATAAGTTGACAGTTATAATGAGACAAGCAAAAAGAGAATATTATAATAATATGTTAAAAGAAAAGAAAAATGATATCAAGGGCACATGGAAAATCTTAAATAATGTTATTGGAAATAAATCTGTATCCACTGGCCTGCCCAGTCACTTCATTGATGACAAAAATAAGTTTGTAAAAAACATGAATGAAGTGGTACATGAATTAAACTCTTTTTTTGTAAATGTCGGACCTAATCTTGCAAAGACTATTCCAAAACAACACAATGGGCAAAAAGAGGATGGCGGAATTGGGGAAAGTAAAGTGTTGCAGTCAATGTTTCTGGGAGAGATAAACGAAATTGAAATTAGATCCATTGTAGACAAATGCAAAAATAAGACTTCGACAGTGATGGGATCGTTATGACAATAGTGAAAACGACTATTGACTGCATAATTAAACCGCTAAGCTACATCTTTAATCTTTCATTTCAGACAGGTATTTTCCCAGATAGCATGAAAATAGCTAAAGTTATCCCACTTTTTAAAACGGGGGACAAAAGCCAATTTACCAACTACAGACCAGTGTCCTTGCTTTCACAATTTTCAAAGGTCCTTGAGAAATTGTTTGTCCAAAAATGTGATAATTGTATTGAAAAAAGTTATTGAGTGAGAGTCAGTATGGATTTAGGAAAAATTGATCTACAGCTTTAGCTTTAATGAAAATAACAGAATAAATTACAACAGCTATAGAAAGAAAGAAATACACAATAGGTGTATTTATTGACTTAAAAAAGGCATTTGACACCATAGACCATTACCTATTAATTTCGAAATTACATAGATACAGAGTGAGAGGAGTAGTTCTAGATTGGTTGAAAAGTTATTTAGATAACAGACAACAATGTAGAATTTGCTGGTAGTACATCGGAGTGTATGAACATAGAATGTGGTGTCCCGCAGGGCTCGGTTTTAGGGCCTAAACTTTTTATTTTGTACATCAATGACATATGTGAAACGTCAACATTATTGCAATTTGTGTTGTTTGCAGACGACACAAATGTATTTTGTTCAGGAGATGATTTAAACATTTTAGCAAAGTGTATTGGACATGAAATGGTCAAACTTAAAAGATGGTTTGATGAAAATAAGTTAACCCTAAATTTGAATAAAACGAAGTTCATGGTTTTTGCGAATAGAAAAAAAGATGAAAACATTTCACTGTCCATTGAAGGAGTTTTTATTGAAAGGGTTTCAGAATTTCGATTCTTAGGTGTGACGCTGGATGAAAACCTGACATGGAAATCACACATAGCACATGTTAAAACCAAAGTGTCTAGGAATATTTCTGTTCTAAACAAGGCAAAGTATTTGCTAGATTACAAGGCATTGAGGATGTTGTACTGTTCACTCATTTTGCCATTTTTCATTTATTGTATAGAAGTGTGGGGCAACACGTATATGAGCAACATAAAGCCATTGTCAATATTACAGAAAAGGGCAGTACGAATAATTCATAAAGCTGACTCAAGAGAACACACCAACAGACTGTTTTTTAAGTCAGGACTCTTGAAACTCAAAGACATAGCTGAGCTGCAGACATTATCAGTAATGCACAGGGCAAAAAGCAGAATGTTACCAGCATATTTACAACAGTTGTTTGTTTTTGGATCAGACAAGGAAGACCACAGAAGGAAATTAAATGGTAAGCATCCATATGCAAGGACTACTCTTAAAGGAATGGTCCACTCATTAGATAATTAATCAAAACTTCAGTATTTAGTGAAACATTATGTTTAAACCATACCCTGAAGAAATCAGCGATATTCCCCGGTAAATAATGATTTTATAGCTCTTTTTTATCAAAACCTGTATATTCCGTCTGGCCGCCGCCATTTTTGCCATTTTCAGTAAGGCAAGGCAAGGCAAGTTTATTTATATAGCACTTTTCAACGCAAGGCAATTCAAAGTGCTTTACAAAAAAAATGAAAGACATTAAGCATTAAAAAAGAAAAGCTAATAAAATAAACATTAAGGAAAAATACATGGATAAAAGTTACAGTGCAGTCTAAAATATAAATAGTTCAATTAAACATTACAAGAAAAAGTACATGGATAAAAGTTACAGTGCAGTTTAAGATATGAATAGTTCAATTAAAAGCAGCGACAAAAAGAAAAGTCTTCAGCCTGGATTTAAAAGTAGTCAGAGTTGCAGCGGACCTGCAGGTTTCTGGGAGTTTGTTCCAGATATTTGGAGCATAATAACTGAACGCTGCTTTACCATGTTTAGTTCTGACTCTGGGGACAGAAAGCTGACCAGTCCCTGAAGACCTGAGAGATCTGGATGGTTCATAATTTAGCAGGAGGTCAGTAATGTATTTTGGGCCTAAACCATTCAGTGCTTTATAAACCAGCAGCAATATTTTTGAAATCTATTCTTTGACACACAGGAAGCCAGTGTAAAGACTTCAGAACAGGAGTGATGTGATCCACTTTCTTAGTGTTAGTGAGGACTCGAGCAGCGGCGTTCTGAATCAGCTGCAGCTTTCTAATAGATGTTTTAGTGAGACCTGTGAAGACACCATTGCAGTAGTCGAGTCTACTGAAGATAAAGGCATGGACAAGTTTTTCCAAATCCTGCTGTGACATTAGTCTTTTAATCCGAGATATGTTCTTTAGGTGATAGTAGGCTGATTTAGTAACTGTTTTAATGTGACTGTTGAAACTCAGGTCAGAGTCCATGACTACACCTAGATTTCTGGCTTTATCTGTTGGTTTGAACATTGCAGACTGAAGCTCAGCGCTAACTTTTAAACGTTCTGCCTTGGCTCCAAAAACCATTACCTCAGTTTTATCTTTGTTTAATTGGAGAAAGTTCTGACACATCCAGTCATTGATTTGTTCAATGCACTTACTCAGTGTTTGAATTGGAGCATAGTCTCCTGGTGAAATTGTTACGTAGATTTGTGTGTCATCTGCATAGCTATGGTAACTTATTTTGTTGTTCTTCATTATCTGAGCCAGTGGTAGCATGTAGATGTTAAAGAGAAGAGGCCCCAAGATGGAGCCTTGAGGAACCCCACATGTCATATTTGTCAACTCAGATGTGTATTTACCTATAGAAACAAAGTTGTTTCTATCCTTTAAGTAGGATTTAAACCAATTTAGAACTGTTTCCGAAAGTCCCACCCAGTTTTCCAGTCGGTCTAGTAATATGCTGTGGTCAACAGTGTCAAACGCAGCACTGAGATCTAATAATACTAACACTGAAGTTCTGCCACTGTCTGTGTTTAAGTGGATGTCGTTAAAGACCTTTACAAGAGCAGTCTCAGTGCTGTGGTTTGGACGAAAGCCTGACTGGAACACATCGAAACAACTATTTAAATGCAAGAAATTACTCAACTGTTGAAAAACAACTTTTTCAATGATTTTACCTAGAAATGGCAGGTTTGATATGGGCCTGTAATTGTTCATTACTGAAGCATCTAGATTATTCTTTTTTAAGAGCGGTTTAATGACTGCAGTTTTCAGGGCCTGTGGAAAGATACCTGAGTGAAGAGATTTGTTTACTATATGAAGTAGTTCTGAGGCCATGCAGGGCAAAACATCTTTGAAAAATCCTGTTGGAATAATATCAAGGCAGCAGGAGGAGGATTTCAGAAGTTGTATAATGTCCTCTAGGTTTTTATCATTAATCTGATGGAATTGTGTCATGATGTCTGAATTGATGTTAAGTGGACACAGAGACAACACATTTGCTGTTCCTGATGCAGAGGCACTGACTGCTTGTCTGATTTTCTGAATGTTGTCAGTGAAAAAGGCAAAATCATTGCACGCCCTGGTGGTTAGAAATTCAGAGGCTACTGACACTGGGGGGTTAGTTAGTCTGTCGACGGTAGCAAACAAGGCATGTGCGTTGTTTTTGGTAATGATGTCAGAGAAGAATGATTGTCGTGCGTTTTTCAATTCCAAATTATAAAGGCCAAGTCCCTCTTTATAAATTTCAAAGTGAACCTGGAGATTTGTTTTTCGCCACCTGCGTTCAGCTTTTCGACATTCTCTTTTTTCTGTTTTAACGGTCATGGCCTTTCTCCATGGAGATATTTTCTTCACAGTCACTTCCTTTACCTTAATTGGAGCAATGGCATCGATAACATTTTTAATTTTTGAATTAAAATGATCTACTAGCTCATTTACCGAGGTGTTAGCAGGGGCACGTGTGGAAGAAAAATTCTGAGTAAACATTTCCCTAGTATTTTCAGTTAAATATCGCTTTGTGGTTACCTCTTTTTGAACACTTGTGTGAACAGAAATAGAGCTCTCAAAGAAAACACAGGAATGGTCAGACAGTGCAACATCAGTCACCACAACCTTAGAGATATTCAGACCCTTTGAGATAATTAAGTCCAGAGTGTGCCCCTTATTGTGCGTGGGCTCCGTCACATGCTGAGTCAGTCCATAGCTATCAAGAACACAAAACAGTTCTTTAGCCCCTTTGTCCTGGGGGTTGTCAACATGGATGTTAAAATCACCAACAATGACTAGACGGTCAAAGTCAATACACACTATAGACAGCAGTTCAGTAAAGTCATCAAAAAAGCTTGCACAGTATTTGGGTGGTCTGTAGATATTTAGGAACAGAGCTCGAGAGGAGCATTTCAGCTGAAGGGCCACATATTCAAAAGAATCAAAGTTTCCATACGATGTCTTCCTGCATTGAAGGGAATCATTGAACAGAATAGCAACTCCACCCCCTTTCTTATGCTTTCTTTCCTGACTCATAAAACTAAAGTTGGGAGGGGTTGATTCGATAAGAACAGCTGCACTGTTATTTTGTTCAATCCAAGTTTCTGTTAAAAACATAAAATCAAGATTGTGCTCAGTGATAAAATCATTGATTAAAAATGTTTTTCCTGCCAAAGACCTGACATTTAATAAAGCTAGTTTAAGTTCGTTAAACACACTATCAGTCATGTTTTTTGTAACAAGCTGTGGCTGACATGGAATCACTGCTAAATTAGATAAACTCACACAAACGTTTGAATGCTTCCTGTATCTAAGATGATTCACCGCTCTTAATCTATTACCTATCAACACAGATATCGGCAAAGCTACTGGCAGGCAGGGCCCCGGCATGTCCTGGAAAGAGTTGAGAGTGCCATACGCCCTTGAGCCTGGACCCAGCAGATATCAGTTTGCAGATTGTTTTGGTTTGGATGATTGTGGTAGGCATGGTGATGAAGCCGGGGGAGATGGTGCGCATCTCTGCTTCGGTGATTTTGGTGGGCGTCGTTGAGGAGCGGGGGTAAAGGACATGCTGCCAGCCCTGCGTATCGCCTTAGTTTGGTCTTTGAAATCCAGGAAGGAATCGGTGCCAGCCCTCTGTATCTCCAGGATGGTGGGACGAGGGTGAAAGGGTGAACGGAGTATCCTCAAAGGCGTTGACAGGGGGGGGGGGGGGGTGACAGGCGGTGGAGACTCCTCCGTGTGTTTCATAGGTCTCCCATAATCAGAACATTCCTCAGGCGGGTGCAGTGATACTTCTTCAGGGTTTTCTGCGCGATGTGTTGTGTCTATCTCCTGTTTTGATTCCTCTTGCCGCTTGTCCTTGGCAGAGGGAACAGATTGATGACGCAGGCAGTTGAATATGTTAGAGATAAACAATTTCACTCCTGACTTGTTCAGACAAACTCCATTTGCCTTGAAAAGATGTCTGCGGTCCCAGAAAAAGTTAAAATTGTCAATAAAATGCACAGAATGGTCAGTACAGGCAGTTGAAAGCCAGGTGTTCAGTGCAAACAATCTGCTGAATCTCTCCACTCCTCTTCTGACTGGCGGTAGAGGGCCACTGATGAACACCTCTGCATTTAGAGAGCTGGCAGTTTCCAACAGACATTTAAAGTCTTTTTTCAGCACTTCTGACTCTTGTTTCACAACATCATTTGTTCCAATGTGCAGTACCACATTCTTCACAGTCGGATGTTCAGCCCCAATATGCAGGATCTTCTCAGCCAAGTCAGAGACCGTATCCTTGGGAAAACAGAGTACTTTGGTGTTGTTCTTACTACACAGACCTTTTACATCTCTTACAGCAGAGTCACCCACAATCAGAGTTTCAGGCCCAGTCGTTAGCTTTCCCTCTAGCCTTTTACTTTTGGAGTAGCTATTGGTCCTTACCCTGCTGTGTGAAGAGGACGGGTTATCCAGGTCATCAGAAAGAGATCTCCGGCTCTCGGTCAGCGGAGCGTATCTGTTCAGTAGTCACATGATGGTCGTGACGTCATCCATGCGTTCACTTTGTCAACACACGGAAACATGGCGGGGTATTTGAGTTCGGACTCGTCAGCAGAGGAAGAAGTTTTGACCAATGTGAAGAGATTGGATGGGGGAATTCAGCCATACATATCAGTATGACAATACGACACCCTCTGTCCTTAGACCCTCACATCGTACAAGGAAAAACTTCCGAAGAAAACCCACAGTTTAAAGGGAACATGGGAGAAACCTCAGGGAGAGCAACAGAGGAGGGATCCCTCTCCCAGGACGGACAGACGTGCAATAGATGCCGTGTGTAAATTGAAAAGATAATACATTTGCAACATAGGTAGTCCAAATGTTTGGAAATGCATGTGTGTATAATAGGAAGATGATATAAGATACTATATGTATGCATGTAGTACCACCCTTGCTAGCGATTCCCTCTCTAGTTTAGCATACTCAGCTTCGTTGTCCCTGGCCATAGAATCACGATTTTATGGGGCCGGAAAAAACTGGGGGAAAATACACACTAGCCGGTACTACGCTATATGGAAAGGCAACCAAAAACTGTCCTGGCCTGGACGCTAAAGGACGTTAAAACGGGGCTAGCCGCTGCAATGGAAATGCGCTATAACATACCTTATTCTTACTCCGAGCACTACTTCTGCTCCTCCGTCGCTTCACACTTGCAGAGGGCGATTTCTCAACTGGCCGAACTGGTGTCCTGGTCGGTGATGACACCAGAAAGACCGATGGTACTGCATCTCCATTAAGTAATGGTTGTTCCATAAATCCCATGTTATGTTTTATCATACTCTCAGAGTAGTCGTCCGGAAATGTGAAATGTTCGCTGCATACATGAGCCTGTGAATCTTTCGGTTCGGGCCGGCCACATTTCGCTAGCCACTGCCTCCGAATGTACTTCTTACGCTTACCTTTTGGCAACAGATGGAACCGAGCATTCCGTGGATTGTTCCTATCAGAATTGTGGCAATATTTCGCGATACAGTGAGGCATATTTGAAGAGAGAAACTACAGTAAATAACACGGAGATCAACGTGTCTTCGAAAACCAAACGCATGGTTTACGTCAGGTCCGGAAAATGGCGGCGCCCACAGTGTTGATGTTATTTCGGTATATAATCAGTTTAAAATCACTGATAATGTCATCAGATTAAAAAAAAAAAAAAAAGACTGGCAGAGTCTGGTCTGTTTTATCGGATGATAACTATTTAAAAATGAGTGTCATGAGCATACCATTCCTTTAAACAAATGTGTATTTCGGTAGTTGGTGTACAATTGTGGAATTCTCAACACAAAGATCTAAAGAATTGTTTATGTATTTTTCAGTTAAAGAAGTTGATTAAGAAAGATGGGAGTATATGAAGCAGAATGTGAATAAGTCTATGTACTCTGGTCCTTCATGTATTTGATGTGATGTCTCCTCTGTATTTGCGGGTCCCATTGCCATTGTTATTGTTGTTATTGTTATTATTATCATCATGTGTCGCTTTCCACCTTCTTCTCCAGTAGGACTCAGATGAGGGTGTTGCACTTTTCTTTTCCTTATACAGTACATGTGATGTTTTGGTGTTGTTTTGTTTCTTTCCGTTAACCGTCAAGTGGGAAATAAGTATTTTATAAGTATAAATATTTGTGTGTGTTTCTCTTAGTATCCTAAGATACTGTTATGTTTGGCTGTGAAAAAAAATATATATATATTATTATTATGAAGGGCAGACCATCTATTTGTATTTATTTGTTTTTTTTAGAAAGGGGCAGGTCACATAAGATGTTATTCTTTTCCCTGCTCCTTTTCGCTCAATGGTGGAGTCATGTTTTGTGGCAATTGTTGTACATTTGGTTTGCGTACCATGAGCGGGACAAATAAAAATGAAATGAAATATTTGTGATTGCCTTCATAGTGTCCCAAAGTTCCTTGGAGTTCATTGTAGAAAAGTTCTGTTCAATAATGTCCTTATGTCCTTATGTCTCCTTCTAGCTGAGCTAGCTGAGCTAGCTGAGCTAGCTGAGCTAGCTGAGCTCCTTCTCTCTGAGCATGTGGTTGAGCTCCTTTTGCACACATTTCAGTTGCGTTTTATCCCGGTTTTTAAAAGCTATATTTTTACGATTGATGCAGTCCTTAACCTCTTTAGTTATGTATGGTTTGTTGTTGGGGTACACAGTTATTTCTTTCTGAGGTATCACATTGTCAACACAGAATTGTATATAGTCAGTTACCGTCTCAGTAGCATTATCCACGTCCATCTCATGAAAGATGCTCCACTCAGTAAAGAGAAAGCATCCTTTAAGAGACTCTATGCTGTCACTACTCCAAACCTTTACAGTCTTGGTCTGTGGTTTACTACGCTTGAGAACCGTTTTGTAGGTAGGTATTAGATGAACAGTGTTATGGTCCGAGTTCGAAAGCGGGGTTTGGCTCTACTCACTATGCGTTGTTCACATTTCCGTAACATTTGTCTAGAATTGTATCTTCCCGGGTCTCACATGTAACGTATTGTTGAAAACCGGGTAGTGACAGTTCAAGTTTGCAATGATTAAAGTCCCCTAGAATAAAAACCGGAGCATCAGGAGTGTGTAGTAGCTGCTGGTGAACACAGTCAGTGATTTGAGCTGCTGCACTTGCTGCGTTCCCGCTGGGTGGAATATAAACAGTGCAGAGAATTAGTCTGAGTCTTCATCGTGTCTTCACCATGAGCCTGAGTCTTCATCGTGTCTTCACCATGAGCCTGAGACTTCATCGTGTCTTCACCATGAGCCTGAGTCTTCATCGTGTCTTCACCATGAGCCTGAGTCTTCATCGTGTCTTCACCATGAGCCCTCATCATGTCTTCACCATGAGCCTGAGTCTTCGCCATGAGCCTGAGTCTTCATCATGTCTTCACCATGAGCCTGAGTCTTCATCATGTCTTCACCATGAGCCTGAGTCTTCATCATGAGCCTGAGGCTGAAGTCGAATAGTCCATTTAGCTTAGGAACCTTCCTAAAGGAGTGAAATGACCCGGAAGTCCCTCAGTGGCAGCCATGATAAGTGCCGTTCCAATTCTCTAGAATGATGAGAATGATAGGAAAGGAGGTTTCAAACTTCCTTTATAACCTCCTTTAGCTTAGGAACCACTTGACCTCCCTAACCGACAGGAGAAGCGAAAATGCTGCCCCACAATGCCTTGCAGCCGCAGCATTTGCCGTCACTCAACAGTCGGCCGTTCACGGAAACAACCGATTATGACGGAGAAATGATATCATGAAAGTTACGGTGCTTATTAAGCATTTTAAAACATAGGTGGTAAGTTGCCAAAGTGCTTTGTTTTGAACGTTCATCAGTATTATAATCAAAAAGAGAAATACGAACGTTAGTTTTTACTGAAATTATCAAATAAAGTCAACATTTCAGTCTTTACTGAGCTGTGTGGGGTTTGTTCAACTTTTAAAAGATGTTTGAATGGTGATATACACAGTGATAGATGATAAGGACCACTAATGTTTATAATAAATACATCTGTATTGATTTTAAGATCTTTAGTTCATACAATCATACGTATTGGGATTATTGGTATTAATGTGGACCGGAGGGAGAGGGTGACAAGCATAAGTTTCACTTTCCTTTTTTATTTCAATTCCAAATTTGGTCATGAAGAATATGTTTCTCTGTTGTCCACGTTCATAAAGCAAAGCAGCAGCATCAGAGCACGGAGCAGAGTCTCTAGATGAGTTCACAGCAGTCCCTCGTTCTTATTGAACATCCATGTTGTAGTCCGCTGTATAGAAAACTGTGGTTTCCATAGTTTCCCCACAGCAGCAGACGCACACAATGACGTCCGCTGGCGCATCATAAACACGTCGGATAGTGAAAGTGCATTCGGATTCTCTAAAGTACCGCAGTCTCTTCTCCTAAGTCCTTTTGAATTCTCCTATCCACTATCCCTTAACCCCGTGACGTTTCACTCAGAGGTCAAGGAATAGACGATAGGGTTAGAACTTAGGAGCTGATTTTTAAACTATCCGACTGCAGCCTGAGTCTCCCTCAAGTCTTCACCATGAGCCTGAGTCTTCATCATGTCTTCACCATGTAAGGGTTTAGCCAGCATGCTGATGTTTTTGTTATTGTTCCTGTTCTCATTGTGTTTCTCTCATTTCAGTCTCAGCTTTCCTGCCCTTGATTGAACTCCACCTACTTCCCTTCCCTAATTAGCCTCACCTGTGCCCCATTATCATCTCTCCCTCTGTCTATTTAGTCTGCATCCACAGTCCCTTCAGTGCCAGTTCGTCTTTGTTATTCCTAGCGTTCCAGCAGTGTTTTTCTAGTATCTGATTCCCGTGTACCGAACCTTGGATATAAAGACCTTTTTGCATCCTAATCCTCTGTCTCCGAGTCGTGCTATTGAGTCCTCCACTTGTGTTCATTCAGTCGTTACAGTACGAACTGGCCAGAACCATGGACTCAGCCGACTCTGAGAATTTGCGGTCTGCTATTCGATCCCAGGGGGCTCGTCTTAACCTACAAGATGAACAACTTACCGCTGTCTGCCAGGGAGTACGAGAATTGTCGGATCGGCAGGAGGGTTTCCAGTCATCCATCGGCAGCAAGGTTTGCCAGCTGGCAGATCAGATCCAGCAGCTGGTGGCACATCTCAATCCACAACGCTCTGCTACTCCGCTTCCAGCGTCGGATCCGGCTACAGCCACCATGCCGACACCGCTGCCTTCGGTTCCTCACCTCTCCAGACCAGAGCGTTTTTCCGGAGACTCGGATAACTGTCGTGCGTTCCTGGTCCAGTGTGGGTTGCACTTCGAGCTGCAAGCCGCTTCCTTCCAGTCTGAACGGGCTAAGGTAGCCTACATCGTTTCCCACCTCACCGGCAGAGCGGAGGCGTGGGCTACGGCGGAGTGGGCTCGAGATTCCCCAGTCTGTAATTCCCTGAGAGGTTTTACAGAGACTTTAAGCAAAGTATTTGATCACACAACTCCAGGCAGGGAAGCAGCGAGAGCTCTAATGGATTTACACCAGAGAGGGAGACGTGTCTCCGACTACGCCGTGGAGTTCCGCACTTTGTCTGCAGACAGCGGCTGGAATGATTCATCCCTCTTCGACGCTTTTCGCCATGGACTGTCTGGCCCCATCAAGGACCAGTTGGCTCCTCTAGAGCTTCCCTCTGACCTGGATAGTTTCATTGCTATGGCAATAAGAATTGACACTCGCCTCGTAGAGAGAGAAAGGGAGAAGTCGAGAGCTGTGTTTTCTCCGCCAGGCCAGAGAGGGCAGTCTCAGGCCAGTCCTTTTTTCTCCAAGCAGCGTTTCCAGACGACCGACTCTCCAGCGCCGCCTACTGCCCAGGAGGAACCCATGCAGTTGGGAAGAGCAAAGCTGACTCCTGAGGAGCGCCAGCGCCGCCTACGGGAGGGGAGGTGCATTTACTGCTCACAGAGGGGTCACTTTGTAGCCAGATGCCCAGTAAAAGACCAGGCTCATCAGTAAGTAGGAGGGTCCTGGTGAGTCGAACTGTTTCTTTTAGTCCCTCTCGTACTCTCACCTCTGCTCAGCTAATTACTCCTACTCAGACTTTGTCGCATGCTGCTCTAATTGACTCCGGAGCAGATGAGAGTTTCATTGATTGGAGATTAGCCAAGAGACTTGGACTTAATTTTGTTCCCCTGTTGAGGCCTCTTGTAGCAAAGGCTCTGGATGGACGTTTATTGTGCCGAGTCACTCACCGTACTCGGCCCCTTAAACTAATCATCGCTAACGGCCACACTGAATCCCTGAGTTTTCATCTTTTTAACTCTCCTTCACACCCTCTTATTTTGGGCTACCCATGGCTGGTAAAACACAATCCCCACATGGACTGGTCCACCGGGAGAGTTTTGGGTTGGCATAAGGATTGTTTGGCCACATGTTTCCCTTCTGCTCCTGCTCCAGAGAGAGCTCTGCCCTCCACCCATGTGACTGTTGCCCTAACTACTGCTGTCTCTCCCCCTCTCCAAGCTGCAGCAGACTCTGATTTTCCGGATCTTAGCAGGGTGCCCACCTGTTACCGGGACCTGAAGGAGGTTTTCAATAAGACTCGTGCTTCCACCCTGCCTCCCCATCGACCCTATGACTGCTCCATTGACTTGTTCCCTGGGACCTCTCCCTCTAAGGGACATCTCTACTCCTTGTCTGGCCCCGAAAGGGAAACAATGAAGAAATACATTGACTCCTCCCTTGCTGCCGGGATAATTCGGCCTTCCTCCTCTCCGGCTGGAGCAGGCTTCTTCTTCGTCGACAAGAAGGATAAGACTCTTCGTCCATGTGTCGACTACAGAGGGCTAAATGACATTACCATAAAGAACAGGTACCCCCTTCCTCTTATCTCTTCAGCATTTGAACTATTACAGGATGCAAAGATTTTTACTAAACTTGATCTTCGAAATGCTTATCATTTGGTAAGGATAAGGGAGGGGGATGAATGGAAGACTGCTTTCAACACCCCTTGTGGCCATTACGAATACCTCGTAATGCCATTTGGATTAACCAATGCTCCAGCTGTTTTCCAGGCTCTGGTTAATGATGTTCTCCGTGACATGCTCAACCAGTTTGTTTTTGTCTACCTCGACGACATTCTCATCTTTTCTCCGGATGAGACGACCCACATCCAACATGTCCGCCAGGTGTTGCAGCGTCTCTTGGATAATCTACTCTTTGTGAAGGCAGAGAAGTGCGAGTTCCACGTCTCCACCGTCTCTTTCCTGGGATTTGTCATTTCGGAGAACAGCATTCAGATGGACCCAGCAAAGGTTAGTGCAGTCACTGAGTGGCCTACACCTTCCAATCAGAAACTCATGCAACGATTTTTGGGCTTTGCAAATTTCTACAGACGTTTCATCAGAAACTATAGTTCTGTGGCTGCCCCACTGCATGCTTTAACCTCCCCCAAGGTGAAGTTCCAATGGTCCCCCCTAGCAGAACAGGCTTTTCAGAGGCTTAAGAAGAGCTTCACTTCAGCCCCTATTCTCACACTTCCTGATCCACTTCAGCAGTTTGTGGTCGAAGTGGACGCTTCAGATGTGGGCGTTGGGGCAGTCATCTCTCAAAGGTCAAAGAAGGACAACAAGCTCCACCCCTGTGCTTTCCTGTCTCGGAAACTCTCCCCAGCCGAGAGAAACTATGATGTGGGTAACAGGGAGCTGTTGGCAATTAAGGTGGCTTTGGAGGAGTGGCGCCACTGGCTGGAGGGAACTGAGCACCCTTTCCTAGTCTGGACCGATCATAAGAACCTTCAGTACATCAGATCTGCAAGACGCCTCAACTCCAGACAAGCCAGGTGGGCCCTATTCTTTACCCGATTCAACTTCACCCTGTCATACCGTCCCGGTTCTAAGAACGCTAAAGCTGATGCTCTATCCCGCCTGTTTGATTCCGATCCAGCTCCTCGCACTCCCTCACTAATCATTCCCCCCTCTTGTGTAGTGGGGGCAGTCACATGGGACATTGAGGAGAGGGTCAGGCAGGCGAGTGCTAATGTTTTGGTTCCCGACGGTTGCCCACAGAACCGGTTGTTTGTTCCTGACCCTCTTCTCTCACAGGTCATCCACTGGGCACATACTTCCCTCCTCTCCTGCCATCCTGGTGTTCGCCGCACCATGTTCTTCATTAAGCAGCGGTTCTGGTGGCCCTCCATGGAGAGGTCGGTCAAGGAGTACGTGGCAGCCTGTTCAGTTTGTGCCCGGAACAAGACTTCCCGTCAGCCCCCTTCTGGTCTTCTGCGCCCGCTCCCAGTGCCACATCGCCCCTGGTCTGACATCTCGTTGGATTTCGTCACAGGGTTGCCGCCGTCTCAAGGTAACACCACTATTTTGACAATTGTGGATAGATTTTCGAAGATGGTCCACTTTGTCCCGCTGCCTAAATTGCCATCTGCCAGAGAGACAGCAGAGGCAGTGTTGTTCCATATTTTCCGTCTCCATGGTTTCCCTAGGGATGTTGTGTCAGACCGGGGCCCACAGTTTACCTCACAGTTTTGGAAGGCTTTCTGCTCACTCATCGGTGCCACAGTCAGCCTCTCTTCTGGACATCATCCGCAGTCTAACGGCCAGACGGAGCGGCTGAATCAGGAGCTTGAGACCTGTCTACGCTGCCTGGTGTCTCAGAACCCTGCCACGTGGAGCACGCATCTGATTTGGGTGGAGTACGCACACAACACTTTGCCTAGTTCTGCTACTGGTCTCTCACCTTTTCAGTGTGCCAATGGATACCAACCACCATTGTTCCCCGACCTGGAGAAGGAGGTCAGTGTTCCATCTGCACAAGCCCTCATCCGCCGATGTCATCGCACTTGGAGCCGGGCCCGCCAGGTGCTACTACGGAGTTCAGCCCGTTATAAAAGGATGGCCGATCGCCGACGTATCTCTGCTCCTGCCTACCAACCTGGACAAAGTGTGTGGCTCTCTACTCGAGACCTGCCCCTTCGAGTGGAGTCTCGCAAACTGGCTCCTCGTTTTGTGGGTCCCTTCCCGGTATCCAAGGTCATAAATCCTGTGGCAGTACGGCTTCGACTACCTCGATCCTTGAGGGCCTATCCTACATTCCATGTGTCACGCATCAAACCAGTTAAAGTGAGTCCACTGGTCCCCACCTCCAGACCCCCTCCACCCCCCCGGTTTATTGATGGTGGACCTGTATATACTGTGAAACGCCTCTTGGCAGTTCGACCTAGAGGCCGGGGACGTCAGTACCTGGTTGACTGGGAGGGCTACGGTCCTGAGGAGAGGTCATGGGTCTCCACCAGTAATGTCAGTAAGGACCTCATCCAAGACTTTCAACGTCAACATCCTGAACAACCTGGGACGTCAGGTGCCGTCCCTAGAGGGGGGGGTACTGTAAGGGTTTAGCCAGCATGCTGATGTTTTTGTTATTGTTCCTGTTCTCATTGTGTTTCTCTCATTTCAGTCTCAGCTTTCCTGCCCTTGATTGAACTCCACCTACTTCCCTTCCCTAATTAGCCTCACCTGTGCCCCATTATCATCTCTCCCTCTGTCTATTTAGTCTGCATCCACAGTCCCTTCAGTGCCAGTTCGTCTTTGTTATTCCTAGCGTTCCAGCAGTGTTTTTCTAGTATCTGATTCCCGTGTACCGAACCTTGGATATAAAGACCTTTTTGCATCCTAATCCTCTGTCTCCGAGTCGTGCTATTGAGTCCTCCACTTGTGTTCATTCAGTCGTTACACACCATGAGCCTGAGCCTTCATCATGAAGCCTTCATTCCCCTTAAACTGTGGGTTTTCTCTGGAAGTTGTTCCTTGTACGATGTGAGGGTCTGAGGACAGAGGGTCTAAGGACAGAGGGTCTAAGGATAGAGGGTGTCGTTTTTTTTCTCATACTGATATTCTGAACAATCTGTGCTGTTGTATTTGCTGTAAAGTGTCTCTACTGTAGGCTATTTTTATTATATGTACAGCACTTTGGCTCGACTAAAAATCGTTTATAAATGTGCTATATAAATAAAACTTGATTTGATTTGATCATGTCTTCGCCATGAGCCTGAGTCTTCATCAGAAAAAAGATCGAGTTCAGACATATAGGTAGGCTGTCTTGAACACTATCATCAGAGAAATGTGATCAAATCAATAAATAAAGATTCAGCCGATAACACTGGGGCTTAATCTTTATTGATATAATTTAAATGTTCACTTGTTGGATGTTGGACATTGTGATAGAATATGTATTATATTATTAAATAATATGAATATGAATATTAGTAATAAGCTTTATATTTGTATAGCACCTTTTATTCAAGCATTGTAGCCAAATTCGCTTCACAGCAGTTCAAGAGACAGATCAATATAAAATGACAGGATACAAGCAATGTAGAGGAGCTACAGCAACATTTCAACAAATATATCCACTAAGATTAATACATGAAGACTTGTGACTCTGACTTGACTTGTACTCTTCTTGGGTGACTTGGACTTGAACACAGGTAATGATGACTCAGACTCGACTTGGACTCAGCCTCGACTCGGACACTCCTTGGGTGACTTGGACTCGTGAATTAGTGACTTGACTACAACACTGTTGTGTTGTTTTACTTGTTGGACTGGTTGACTGATTTCAGCAAACTTTTTAAATATGTTTTAAAGACAAAATCATAAAAAGCAATCACCATAATCATCGGCCCAATTTCAAATGGACCCCTTCAAAGTTTGCTTGTATCTACACCCTCCATCTGAAAGAAGGAGCCTCATCCAGATGAGAGGGAGAACACAGACGGAGTGTCAATTGATGCATGACTTATTGGAAGCGGAATAAGTTAAATACCCTGAGACATATTATTCATCTATTTTTATGACGGTGCAGTATTTTTAGAAATGAAGTTAAGAATTAATGGAGGCCCTCTAGATATTGTTAACTGCTTAAAAGAACGTTTATTCCTGTGTGTGCCTCTCATTCCCGAGAGATGACCTGATTTGCCAATTTGAATTGCGAAGGCGGGCTCTCAAGCTTTAAATGTGACTGGAGTGAACAGGGAGGGTGAAAGAGCGGCACCAGGCCTTTTGTGAAAAAGCAGAATAATGTTCTGTTTCTTTCAAGACAAACTTTTCTCCCCAGTGTTTTCAGTCTTATTATTGTCTGTACTGCTATCGGATCTCTTTCCACACTTTATTTGTTTCCAAACTAAATTGGTGAAGATGTTTCTTCATTAGCATGTGTTTCGGCACATTTGTGGTGTTTTAAAAAGAAAAAATGTAAGTGCAGCTCGTGTTTGCCCCTGTCGGCCACCATGCACATCTCTGTTGTAAACAATAATACGCGTAAACCTTGGCACAGTCCAAAAACATCAATCATTTCAAAAACAGTAAATGTATAATTCATGATTAATAAATTCATTTATTTACTTTCCTCAATGTCATATGATTGAGTCAGCAAGGAACAACCAGAAGAATCCTAAAGAACTAACGCTTAGTGCTATGATAAAAACCATCAAGGAGACTGATGATAATGATAATGTTGATATTTAGGCAGCTTTTGTTTTTTAGATTCATAGAAACAACTATTGTTGTCCTTCCTCTTTGCTTCCGCTGTCAACAATGCAATATTGCCAGGTAGATTTCCCTTGACTCTACCAGGGTATAGTTACTCTCAGAGATGTTGGTAAACTGTCCTTTTTTTTAAATGCTCTCTGGTTGGCTGTGTATATATCTAAGGCTTTTATTGTGAAAGGGAGATCATGACCAGTTGGCAGAGAGGATTGCATAGCTAAAGCGCATTAACACATGTTGGAGCTCCTGTTTACTGTGTGTGTGTGTGTGTGTGTGTGTGTGTGTGTGTGTGTGTGTGTGTGTGTGTGTGTGTGTGTGTGTGTGTGTGTGTGTGTGTGTGTGTGTGTGTGTGTGTGTGTGTGTGTGTGTGTGTGTGTGTGTGTGTGTGTGTGTGTGTGTGTGTGTGTGTGTGTGTGTGTGTGTGTGTGTGTGTGTGTGTGTCCCTCATGTTCTATATGTTCAGGAACATGTTGTTCTCTGGCAGCAGATCGTACACACCACCATCATTTCCTCACGCTGCAGCTCATGCTATTTAACATTTAAGTGAATGTACAGTATACTGTCTGCTCAGAGGGAAGGCTACAGAATCATTTTTTGGGGTCTTTAAAACAAATAAACAGTGTATTTTTGACAGAATTAATCTTAAATGTTATTCATTGTGCAAACTATCACTGATAAAATCGGGTTTAACATATATCCAATATGTTGTGGATGTGTGGGCAATGTTATAATGTATTTAGAAATATTCAATTTGTTTTTAAATTATTATTATTATAGTATATTTTTGCTGAAAGTTGAGGCAAATCATATTTTAAAAAACAATCAAGAAAAATACAAAATCTTGCTTCTTAATATTTTTTACGACAGCTTTTATTTGCAAAAAATACAACAACAAGAAAATGATGTTAATTGCACTTTTAAATAATAGAACAAGTACACATAAATAATACACTCTTGATTCCTCAAATCTAATTTGTCTTGTCTGGGATTCAAAGAATGCATGCGCTCCTATTGGCTGCCTTCTGCTCATGTCACAGCTGTTTCTATCTTCCCTGATGCAACGGCGTCTCCTCAAATCTCCCCACCCCCACCTCCTGCCTCTTAGCTCCATGTCTCTGCCTATTTCTCTTCCCCTGCCGCCCTCCGCTTTTAGTACACCGTGTACCCAGCTGAACATAACGTGCACAGAACACTGACATATTGTGTGTGTGTGTGTGTGTGTGTGTGTGTGTGTGTGTGTGTGTGTGTGTGTGTGTGTGTGTGTGTGTGTGTGTGTGTGTGTGTGTGTGTGTGTGTGTGTGTGTGTGTGTGTGTGTGTGTGTGTGTGTGTGTGTGTGTGTGTGTGTGTGTGTGTGTGTGTGTGTGTGTGTGTGTGTGTGTGTGTGTGTGTGTGTGTGTGTGTGTGTGTGTGTGTGTGTAAGGCTTTGTGTGAGGGCGTTCTCTGGGAAGTATCACTGGGGTCTCCCTTTGTCCCCCAGCCGTCATTAATCAAAACATGCCAATTAGTCCATCACACTGTGCAAAGCTTTGTTTCTGACCAGGCTGGGGCAGCATCTCCTGAAGATGTGTAGATCCATACTCACTTATTATTCCTCTTTCTCTGAGCCAGCAGGATCCATGCTCTGTTATGCTTTATGAGTGAACCTATCAGCTGCTACCAGTGCAGCTGCTGCTCTTCCTGGGGAGAGAGAGAGAGAGTAACCCAGACAGTAAAAGCCATACACAGACTCCTAATGCTGGTCACACACTGGACAAATTAAACGTTAACTTTAAATAAATCTATTATGTCAAAAGGTTCCACATAAATGTGTGCGTTATGAAAATATCTCGGTAAAGAATAAAACAATAAAGTTAAAACTACATTTTTGGGTGACAGCTTTTAATCTTGGCATGGCATAATACTCCTTCCAGCAGATATGTGATTACTGGATCAAGCCGGGTCACAGATGGCCACATAGTGTAAACAGTGTACATATATATTGTTTGGTTGTTTTGAATGAACGAGCAGCAGCCCCCATGACACAGTATCTTTCATTTGTTTACTCTAGTCTAAATGTTAAAGTGCATGATTACTAGTACACCTATTCTAGTAAGTAACATTTTGAGGGACTTGTACCATTTCTTAGTACTTCTACTCAACTACAATTCACAGGTAGAGTGTACTTTTACTCCTCTACATTTATTGAATCCCTTTAGTTACTTTACAGATGTGGAGGAATGATGTGAAATATAATCAAGTGTTAAATCAGACTTTAGTTCCACCTGGAGTAAATCCACAAGCTACCCTGCAGTCTACAAAGTACTTCAGACTAGCTGCACCTTCACCAGCTTTGAGAACACTTTCATGATCAATATCATATATATTATTCTGAAATGGACCAATCTGCAGAATAAGTACTACTGTTGGTATTTAAAGTATATCTTGAAGCTATTTTTGTACTTATACTTGATTAACTTATTGAGTATAACTGTTATGGTATTTCTGTCTGAGATAAGATCTGAGTACTTCGTCCACCTCTGATATATAATGGAAAGACACCATACAAAAAAAAATGACATATGTCATTGCATGTATGTTATAGGCTTTTAAAGTCATACTGTTATATTTTGATACATAACTTAAAGGGGCCCTATTCTGCTCATTGTCGAGTGTATATCATGAGTCTTCAGTAGTGCCTCTACTTTAAAGAGTCCATTCCTGCTGTTTTTCTGATATAAAAAACGCACACACATAGGAATTGTTTTGATCGTTTATTCCAAGAAAAGTTGTCAAATATATTTACAGCAAAAAAAATGATGTTTTGTCAAAACATCGAATGGCTCGTATCAGCTTTATTAACAAAAACATTTCTTATTTACCACAACAAACATTTCTGTACACACTGGAAATATGCATTAATAGAGAAAAAGGTTCAAGATATTACACACAATTGTTTGAGAACTGTGTGGCTCTGTACGGTGTTTACAGTGAAACATTTTGCATAGTGTAGTTTCCAAGTGGAATCATTTGTAGAAGAGCTCACTGAAACTGCTCTTACAGAATATGCACTGACAGCAGGGTTCCGTTCAGATCCTCAGCTAGCTCAAGCAATGTCATGTAAAGTAAATGTGGAGTTAGATGATTGAATAAACATGTATAACGAACACTGCAGCGCAATTCAGAGAGAAGACATCTCGAAGAGTTCTGGAAAGAGAACATCTCTTTCCAAAAACGGAATATCTTAATGTTTGAACACGTTTTGTGTTAGCATTCAACCGCTACACCACCTGATAGCCAGTCTATGAAAGGTCATGGGTCCTACCATGATCTTAAGATAAGATCTCATTTAAAGGTCAGTTTTTGCAAATTGAGGAATCTACTAAACATTAAAAATGTGCATCCTCTTTTATGTTGTTTGTTTTATTCTAACTACACCACCCAAGGTGCTCCAAAGTGATGCATCTCCGTCTTAAACAAACACAGCCACATCGGTTTTCTTAACTTCTTTGAGTGTGATTAAAACCACTTATCACTTTCGAAATGCACATGCGCCTCTAGTACTAAATAGTGGTATGGGGGGTGCAGTTGTTGAATGCTAACGGCAACATTGTGGACTAATTCCTGTAATCCAACCATTCGGAGAGAAGATAGCAGGCGTTGCAGATGTAGCCGTCGTAAAGGGAAAGCTAGGTGTTAGCGAAGCAAAACAGCACACAGAGAAGATCCCCGTATCTAAGACAAAGGTAAGATGTTTCAAAGTGCTGAGAATGAGGTAGGGCCACACAACAAAACACCTTCAAAGGTACTACTACTGCCGAGTCACTGAAGGGAACCAGAGGGTGTGCAGAGCTATGAAGCAACGGGTTAAGTGATTCCTAACACAGCGTCGTGTGTGCTTCAATCATTCTGTGGAAGCTTTCCTGTTATCGTGTTGCATCATTCAATGTTCCTGGAATCCGTCTCGCTTCCTGTCACCTGTGGATCCGTGGTGTGGCTTTACATTGTTGTTTAACGCCAGGGTTCACGATTTGTTTGAATGAAATCACGTCTTTCTTACACCGGTTGCATCCATCACATAAGTGTAACGAGGTGCCACGGCAAAGCACTTCGGTGAAGAGGGGATGTAAGATGGAGACAGTTTCAATCCCCTGACTGCTTTGGGGGATTACTTCCAGATGGCAAATCTTCAAATTTCCTGCGAGAGGCTCCAAATCCCTCGTGACAGCCACATGTCTCAATACTGCTCTGTAGAACGCCCTGTATTCACATCACACTCATCCCACACCTGCACACCCTCTGGATGGAGAACAGAGCTCGCTGAATACCAGGGGAGTACTGATTCACTAGCGGTGTTCAAAGTCAATGTAAAAGACATTCAGTACAAAGTTACCATACAGTCATCAGCTCATGAAATGATAATGATTGTAAATGAGGAAAATATGTTCACATGTTTGCAGTTATGATAAACAGATGGTAGCAATGTGTCCAACAGCTGCTCTTTGGATTCAACAGGAACATCCAAACCAATCGGGATTCCCTGCTGCAGACAGTTTGGTTTCACTAGCAGAGTTGTGCGCAGGCCTCTGGGACAGAATTGTGAAATAATTGTGTAAGTCTCGTTTACATTAGCGTGTCTGTGATTTTGACACTTTGATGATTTAGTTTAAGTTCTGTATATTTTAGCTTCAACATCAAGGCTGCACTTGCTTTTGAGAAGAGGAGGGCCGCCAAATGATCACATCCACACTTTAAATGATTGCAGCCAATACAATTGTTTAGAAAAGGTGACATCATTGAAGGCAAACAAATCCCATTGGTCAATTGCACATTTCTGCAGAAAGACACCTGCATGCATGTTTGTTGTCTTGGTGTACACATTTCCACTATAACAAAGAAAATCTTTTTATGTCATGACCCAATCGCACTTGTTTGGAATTTTTAAGGCACAAGAAATGATCCTTATACCACACTTATAGGGTCAGATTACGCTTTGAACTCAGGGCTCCAGTGCTTGACCTGTGCCACAGCCAAGCACATCATACATGTAGGAGAGGAGCAGACCTATACTGGGACGGGAATAAAATATGAAACAACAAATATCATACACCTGGTTGTCACATCCGCTCAGTCACTATCCAGCTGTTGGACAGCTCCATCGTGAAAGTGATTGTAACTGGATGGGGCTGGAAGTCTTAGTGTCGGGTTTTGAAAACAGACAGATTTGGAATCATTAGCCAGTCCATCACTTTCCACGCAGATCATGATTGTTGTCTTCACATTTCACTTTTCCTTTTCCCATTGGAGTCCATGTAGTAAACGAATCTGCAGAGACACAACGTTAAAAGAGTCAGCATGGAGCAAGAAAAGTACAAGTTAGGCTTCAATTCCATCAGGCTACTAGGTTGTGAAAACATTTTATAAAAGGGCCTTGGCTATTTTATTACACTATTCATCTCACCATCATTTGTTTATTTCCTGAAATTAGATGTTTGAAATTAATCTATGGGTGCATGCCAACTCTCTTATTATTAACATGTCCTCACTCAATCCTTGCTTCCTGTCCTTTCCTTCTATTGCACCATTTTCAGTTTAGCAATCATGAATACAGAGATGTGTACTCTGCACAAACATAAAAATAAATATTAAAAGTATTCCTTGTTTTTGTTGATAAAGTCAATCTAATTCGCTTTTTTTGGCCATTGCTGACGTTAAATTGACTGGACTTCTTTCTGCGGATTGATATGATTGCATATAGTCCCTAGTCAGAGCCAGCATCCTCCTCAGCAGTGGTCCTGAGCGTCGAGTAACTATTGAGATTATGTATTCGATCTCATTAGAAACAAATCAACAACCAGGTCCAACAGACCTAATTGTAAGAGAAAATGTACAAAAAGTTTTTTGAATACAACATGTATATAGTTATGCTTTATGCCTCAATAAAGCCACACTGGTTGATAATGGAGTTCTCTCTGCCTGCATCCAAAAGACACCTCCAGCTGACAACTGGGTGTATTGGGGTGACAGTAGCTCAGGCCAGGGAGACTTTGCTTGTGAATTGGATGGTCACTGGTTCGACTTAGTTGTACTTGCATGAAAATGGCAACCCCCTTTGCTTTGAAACCTCTCTTTAAAATACATAAAATAGGTCTGATGTGTAGAGTTCCCACATGTATAGGTTTGAATGTGCTTGCACTGTACTGTATAGTGCCAGAGTGAGCAGAGGTCCCCTAGTGGGATTAATAATGTATGTGTTGGTATTACTTCCTGTATATGCATCTAGGGTTAGTTCAGCGCTGTGCTCTGATAATAGCCCCGCGGCCAACGTGCAGCAGTTTGTTGTCTGTCCTCTTGTGATACAAAAGCTCACAGCACATGGTATACACACAAGTGGGTCAGCTTAGCCGGGGATGACGTGCAGAATGGAGGCATGGAAAGTGCTTATGTCACCGCTGAGGATGAGCACTTTTTTCCAAAGTAGAACACTGGGGAAGATAATGTAGAATATGGGTATATTGGATAAAAAGCACCCCGTATAGAAAATAATTCAAATATTGAGAATGAAAACAGCACTCAGCTTTGCAATGCGTCCCAGGGTTCACCCTACAGCATATGTCTCTGCGGTGCTGTCAGGTCATAAAGTATCGTGTCATGCTAAAAGCCTGTCGTGCTATCGATCTGTTTTTCTGCTCCAGGGGTTGACAGAGGCCACTGGATAGTGATTTAATGTCCTTTGTCCATCTCTTTTTCAAACGCAAATGGATCAACCCTATTTTCCTTCCTCTACCATCACATCAGACCGATATCTGTTCTTTAAGACAAGTTTTGAAAGACATTCCGAAGAGTTCATGATGCCCTGAGGGGTCTGTCAGTACTCACTGGGCGTGGCTTCAACTCACGCAGTTTTGTTTTCCCGAGAACAGCTGTGAGGAGAATGTATACCTGTGTGTGAACTTTCTGAACTCTGAACATGCCTCCGCGGGACACAACACTGACTGCAAATTACACACACTGTGAGCAGCTCGCCTACATCAGCAAAGATGGAGGTGTGTTGAAGGCGGAACAACTATTTGTTTACTGCTTTTACAGCTTTTTTTAAAAGTACAAGCTGGTATTAAACAGAAAGCAAGCCACTATTATCTGGAAACTCAGTAACGGATGAAGGGCATGTGGTTAAAAAAAATGGTACATTGAAGGAACTAGGGATGCTCTGATCTGCCTTCATCAGATGGAAAGTGTCTTGACCAACAACTTAAGTATTTCTTATAGCTATGCAGGGCATGCAAGCGAGCAAACAAACAAGAACAAATAAACAAGTGAAATGAAGAATAAAATTGAAATTGTATAATATTGTGGTGGTTCATCTTATAATTCAGTCTAGAGAATGCACCAGGCAGCATCTAAGACCTGCAAAAATATAAATGTTCTAGGGGGACGGAGGCCCCCCAAACCCTTTGTGCGTCATTTCGTCCATGCGCATTTTTCAGGGCAATCTCTATTGGGCTCAGGGCCATCTGTACATTAGCTCCCAAAATCCTTAATGTCATGCACCGAAAACAGTTCCTTACGTAAGTTTAAGTGTGTGCCTACAATTGCTTTTAGATTAAAAGCAGACAAAGTGCAACACAATGATCAAATCTGTACAGTTTCAAAAACAATAACTCAAACTGTAAACAAGCAGTTAATGGATTGTTTGTTCCAACATGTGTCCTTTGGTTAATCAGTGGATAACAGTGACAGAGCAAATCCATAAAACCCAAAGTAATATCAGAGGGAGGAGACTAATCTCGGCTTCCTGCAACAGATGCAGACCACATCTTTACCCATCTATTATTAATGCACCCTGTCAGCTTTGGTAGAACCATTCAAACAAAAGGAACTGTCAACACAGCAGTGGACTGACGAGAATCCAAACGCGTACAGCACCTGCATGAGGGGCGCGGCTTCAATAGATGGTACGCAGACTGCAAGGGGATTAACATGGTGTTAAGAGCTTACAGCCTATTAGATCCACCAAAGCCACCATGAATGGGGGCAGCGGAGTGGAAGAGATGTGGCTCTGTGTTGTTCCAGAGCACTGTGGGAGGACAGTGATTCTGGACCGTATAGAATGGTGAAGAAGTTAGTACTCCAAAGTGTTTGCGGTTAGAAGCCTGAAATAAGCTGAAGAGCTTTAACGTATTTGTTCTAAAACCGCCTACAGCTAAGCGATGGTGCTGCGCAGCTATTCGACCGTTATGTAGCTCCTTTGTAGCCTAGCGTTAGCTTTTTACTTCTGCCGATTGCATCTATGCTTAACAAAATCACCAAGTGGTGCTAATATGTGGAGATTATCCTGCTGAATCAAACGTGCTAGTTATCATGAATGTGTTTGCCTCTTTAAACTTTCTCACCCACTGAATGCTTACTTTTACAACCATGTTGTGTAAGAAAGCCAATGCCCTCATCAAACCCATTCCAAAAATCCCATAAAAGGTGGCCTCTCTCTGGCATTTCCCAACCCCTCCCTCATACCCCCCACTGACTGAGCCAACACAGACACAGTGTTCTGTACAAACAACTTAATTTCCTTTAGCGGAACAACATCAGCATTCTCTTGGACCCTACTGCCTTTGCTTGAAATGTAACCCTATGCTTATATTATATATATATATAATATTCAGATAAGATTGAAAACACATGCTAAGAGTATTCGCCCCCTGCTTCAGGGCATGAGTATCTTTATTAAAGTCTCTGGAGGCATTCATGCGTGCAGTGCAAGGACAACACCCTGAAAATGCCTCAACTTGTAAAAATCCTGCTTATGCTGTCAATAAAATCTAAATTCCCAAAGTGAGGTGTGTACACACGCATGGGGCCAGAGCTCTGGCCCACTTTAGAGTCGGCCCACAGCTTGAAGGCAGCAAGAGGACAACATGTTCCAGACCGAGCATCCAGAAGCCCTGACACAGCGCTGTCATTGTGTAGCAGAGGAGGAGATGAAGGAGGGGGTATGGACAGAGATTGATGGGCAGGGGGCTGTCACACAAAAATGAAACATATCCACATATGGTTACATCTTAAAGGGATCTCCAATCCTCAAACTCATTACATATTTAGTATTTTCTGCACACACTTCCAAATGCTATTTATATATATTCTTGCATAAAACAGGAGTGTGCACTGTGGGTGAATTAGGACAGTTTAATCCCATCAGTATCGTCACTGTGCTTTCGTTAGCCGTCCCCTCAGTTAACCAGCTCCTGACATAAATACACTACTTCCACCCCACCTCCTCTCTGCTTTACAGCCACTAATCCCTCTCTCCACCAGATGACAGTTCCAGTTGGAGTAGCTTGGGCCTGTTGCGTAACATGCCATCTCATGGTGCAGCGGGGGGAGTGGGGCCAATCTGCAGCAGAGGCCTAGCATGCAACAGCCAGAGCTGTCCCGTCACAGGATGGGGGGTTAACAGAGAATGAGAGGATTGGAAAGCTAATTGTCAAATGTCGACAAAAAAACCGAAGGTTCAAGTCATTAAAGAGCAATAAATCAATAATAGAAAGTGATGTGAAATGACCTGTATTGTTTTGTTTTGCCATATCGCCCAGCCCTGAATATACAGTATGACGTTCTTCAGTCAGTGGCAGAAGTCAGAGATTGACAATGTGGTTCTCTAAGAACAGACACATGTATTACTACCCATACAACTATAACGTTAGCATGTTCTAATTAATCTTCAGAGGAAAAATACTTCCGGAACTCAGGTTACTCAGGTAAATCAACAATCCTTTATAAAGGCTCTGTTCTAAAGCACAACACAAATAAAGCAATAATGTGATTAAAGGGGCCCTATGCTTTTTTTGTTTTGCTTCATATTAGTATTTAGTGTCTCTACTGTGATATGTCTCAAAAAGCTCTTTATTTTTCTCATACTGCCTGTGCTGCAGCACCTCTGTCTGAAACCAGAGCCCAGTCTGCTCTGATTGCTTAGCTGGCCAGCTCTGTTGTGATTGGTCAACCGCTTAGAGATGTCCCACCCCTCACGTACAATATGTTGGAACGCTAGCCAATAGGGGGGCAAGTGTTACATAGTGATGTCCTATTTTGACAGAAGTAAACAAAGGAGTCCAATGGAGGCGTTTCAAGCAAGGAGGGGGAGTGTGTGGGAGAGAAACTCCCTCTGGAGGGAACACAGGGATGTTATCCTTTGCAGACCATTTACATGCACAAAAACCTATAGAACACACTACAGGAGAGGGAAACCCCCAATTAGCATAATGGGGCCTCTTTAAGACAGATAATAATAATGTAATAAATATACTTATAATACCCAAAGTATATAAGTCATTTAAGAGTAGGCTAGGTAAGATCTGTTAAAAACAGCTTTATCAATGCTTTTTGGAAGGCAGTTTCAGCCCTTGTTGAGTAAATGTCAGGCAAACAGAGATGTGTTTCTCTAATTCCTATTTCCTACACTCTGGAAAAAACAGAAGCAGTGCAAAGGAGAAGTTGCGATCTTTTACAATCCACAGCAATATGAATGAATAATACCTTGTGTAACAATTGGTATTTTAATTGAAGCATGTCCAGTCTTTTCATGCACATCATTCTCAGATGTGAACCAGAAAAACCTTTATGCTTCCAAATAACTAATTGTTTTTATCTTAACTCTCACAATGTTTCTCAAATACACAAACCCACACACACACAGCCTGACTGTGTTTTATTTAAAGCCAGTCTGTTTGCCCTCGGGCCAAGGGTGTTATCTCTTGGTCTTCACCTTTCAAATTCATCTACACGTTCCTTTAAGCTCCCTACAACAACCCTAGTAGCGTCAGCCATCTTGTTAACCTCATCAGTAGATCTGGTCTGTGCACTGTGCAGTAGATACCTAATCCTCTGTCCTCGACAGTGACGTGGGACACTTTGTCAGAACTCAGGAGCAGCAGTCAAGCTTAGGAACTATATTTGAAGTGACGAAAACAGGCCAACACGTTGTCTCGTGTGTTGTGGTTGGGATAGTGGATAGTTATTATATGGTAGTTGGATAAAAGATAGTTCTCGTTTGTTAACACTTGGATCTAATTTTAAGTTTTCTGTTCATTACAATCAGTATGAAAACACACAGAACATAGGAAGATGATTGAAATAAGTTGCGTAAATTGTAACAAATATCCTTTAAATATGCCATTTGCTATTTAAAAATATGGTATGTGTAGCCGTCTATAGATTTCTGCGTTAGCCATCTGTGTGTTTACTGTGCCACTGGGGGCTTTGATAGTTTATCGGGACCGGGATGGCAGAGTTGAGGGAATGACCGTGTTTGAGTTTGAGAAAAAACATGAAGTCTCCCAGGACTATTGCCACAGATCTGGCAAAAGACGTGCTAAATGCTAACTTCTAATGGAGGCTTTGTCCGTCTCGCAGGCGCAGCACGCTCTACTGCCATTAATATTGACAATACCTTAAATGCGCTGGAGTTGGGGCTGCTATACTTCTTCTTCCTGGCAGTACAGTGCCTCACTTTCACCTCTAGAGGAATAAGTAGTATTACAAGAATGGACAAGCTGGGGCCAAGCCATTAGCAAGTGTGCCGGACGTTGAATCAAATGGTTGTAGTGGCCAAACCGTGGTACTACTACTGCTGTGTCAGTCACTTGATGCCAAAAAATAGTTTTTTTCCATCGACTTAAATTGAGACATCTGTATAGTTTAAGTTATTATTAGGTAGACCAATCGTACAGTCTTAAAACTTGACTATCATTTATTTAACAATAGCTCAATAGACAGTTATGTTTCCTTGTCCATTCATTTGTCTTGAGCCAAGACCTGCAGTTTTTAGTTGCACACAACTAACCTTAAGCTAGCATTGATAAATAAGTTATCAGGGAAGTCAAGCTTACCTGGGAAGGAAGGGGGTCCCTTCTTTGTTTGGTATGGGTAAAAGAAGGAGTGGTTTTGGAAATGCTGTCATGCAGCACACGTGACTTGGTCCATCCGCACCTCCAGCTGGAAGGCGTCTGGTCTGTCCTGAGGGTTGACTGCAAGCATGTCCTGGAGGAGTTTCTTCACCCCTTCAGACATGGAGCTCCTGGCCTTCTGAGGGATGTGGAGAACCATCTTGGGGTTCTCCAACAGAGCCTCCCCGACCGGTACAATCTCTGTTCCCTGCCGTATGTATGTACCCAACAGTTCACGCTTAGAGTCTGCGTCGATGAAGGTGATCCGCTCGATCATCGCCCAGATAATGATGCCGAGGGCGAAGATATCAGCCTTTGCTGTGTAGTGGCCCTCCCACACCTCGGGCGCCATGTAGAAGTCCGAGCCACAAGCTGACGACAGCCAGAACTTGTTTATGTTGACGATGTTGTTGTTCTGATTGTTGACTCTGCCACCCGCTCCTGCTACAGGATGCTCTTCACAGTTCTTGGAGTTTAGGCCAGCACAAACTTTACTGAGGCCAAAGTCAGCCACTTTGAGAACGGGGGAACCGGACTTCTGTGAGATGAGGATGTTGTCTGGCTTCAGATCACGATGGACAATGTTGTTCTTGTGCAAGAAAGCTACGGCGCTTGTCAACTGGCGCATAAAGCTCCTGTTGGTGCTGGGGTCAGGCCGGCGGGACAAGATGTACTGATTGAGGTCCCCACCCTCACAGAACTCCATGACGAACCACAGATAGCATGGCTCCTCTGGGTGGCCCAGGATGCGCTCTCCTGCAGCAAGCAGATTGAAGATAGAGAGATAAGACCTGATTAGTAAGATAACAGCAGTAAAACTGTGTCATTTCATCTTTTATTAACCCTTAAACTAGTGGTAATCCATGCCAGAACCAGTGTATAACACTCATTCAAAACACAAATCTAGTATGCACAAATACAGTTCAACTTTCACTACCTTTTCACTTTTCATCAGGAAATGCAGACCGGCTCAAACAAACGATTTTTAATCATCAGCCTCACGATCATTTAATGAATCATATGTTCGCCGAATTGACATGAAAGCGCTAATAAATGTAGTTTAATCCACTTGAGTTTACAACTACAAAAATGTGTTTTTATATCACATCCTACGGGAGGAAATTCAGCAGCTCTCACTACCGATTTGTAATCCTAATTTAATCATCATCTTCACCACGATCATTTATGTTTATGTTCGCCCAATTGACATGAAAGCACTGACAAATATGAATATACTGTAGTCAACTTCATTAAAACGTTATTAACGTGCCTAATCTCAGTAATTCACCATTTCTACGCATGACAACACACTTTGTCCGTGTTTGGCTCTCTCGCCGCACAGTGAAGCGTTCCCGCCTTGACGTCACTTCCGGCTTCCCCCAAAACTTCAAAATGAGTCGAAGGAATTTCCCCGCGATGTTCGAAATGATTGATATTTATCGGAACGGTATCGCACCTTCTTTTTTAAACTGGCGGTTCGAGATTACTAGTAGCCCAATATTTCATTGCACAACAGTTGTTGGGAGGCTGTCACAGGCTCTTTAAGTTGCCATGTTAGCAAAGCACTACCTGGCTGTATCTGCTACCTCTGTCCCTAGCGAGAGGGTGTTCTCCACAGCAGGAGACATTGTTAGTGCCAGCAGATCTGCCCTTTCGGCAAGCAAACGGACAAGTTCATTTTTCTTTAAAAAAACATGAAAATACAATGACAAGCAAGTCATAATGTCAAACTGGCTGCTTAGGTACTAGTACAGTACAGTTCAAGTATAGATTATTTCAGTTAATCAAAATGCTGCCCCTTAATGTTTATTTTATTATATTTATTTGAGTGAATACATTATCCACAGTTTAATAATAATAAAACAAATATATTTTATATTTTGTGATAATTTTTTCTGCTGTACCAAAAACATACCGAACCGTGACCTGAAAACCGAGGTACGTACCGAACTGAAATGTTTGTGAACCGTTACACCCCTACTTAACGCTAATGTTGTATTAGTCAGATTGCTCTAAAGATGGGAGGCAGATAATGGCTGATGTTGGTTTTGTGTTTCGCATTGAAGATGACGTCACGGCTCCGCCTACACTGCGTTACTATAGTTACTACCCCAGTTCCTAAACTGTAATGGAAACGCAGCATAAAGTGAGCCTGGCCTACCAAGGTCTAACTATACCGTACGAGGCCCTGCAGTGGAAATGCGCCATTAGTGAGCCGAGCCAAATGATCCGGCTCAATAAAAAGAACCGGAATTCCCATCACTAATACGTAAAGAGATAGTATCTATAAGGGACGGCTCAATTCAAAATGCAAGTCACGTGACACGACATCACGTCACACACATGCTCTCGGGGTGGACGCCCTCTCAGCCCTGGTCTGGCGGAAACACTGATGGGAGGTGATATTCTATTAATTTTCAAGTTCACACAGTCAGTTGATTTTTGCCGGCCGTCTATCCTGCAACGGGAGTTTTTCTGTATTTCCTTTATCCTGTAATATGACTTGATAGCTTTAAACTCCGCACACGGAGCTCTGATTGGTCAGCAGGCGGTGCTTCCACTGAGTTGATCTCTTATCCTGGAACCAAACCTGCTCCGGAGCAGGTTAGCCGTTCATCATAAGTTACCATGGAGATCTAGCCCGGTAAGAAGTGAACCAGCGTCGAAGGACCGGACACCCAGAGTTTACCCTGAAGTTAGCTCGCTAAGCGAAAATCTAGCTTCGTATTACAGGCCTCTGGCTTACGTATGTCAAAACAGCTCCCCCATACTGACCTGCCCGGATGAACCCAGATTGTTTACTACTTGGCTTTACATTTTACATCACATTACATTAAGAAAAAATCCTTTGTATTGTTTCCTACTGTATAACCTAAACATACTGGCATAGTCACTTGGTGGCTAAAAAACATGTCCACTCATCACAAAAGCCTGAATGGTGACACTTATAAAACAGGCAGGCACGCTCTCAAAACAAAAGAGGCAGTACACCGATTCATTTAAAATGGGGATTTTAATGCCAGCTGTATTTTAATGCTATATTTTTATTTTAGAAAGATATATTCAATATCTATGTATTTCTATTTGGCCAGTTGAGCAACAACAGATGAAGTGATAAGTAGGTCGAATTGGACTGATGACAACAATAAGTCAATACAAATGTGTCAGTCAAAACATAAACGTGTATTATTTCAGTATAAAAACCCATATTACACTGAATGGTCATGTTTTAGTGCTCACATTTCCAGTCAACAAGCAATGGGTTAGCATGCTGCCAAGTAGTACACTGTGTTCTTTTGTGAGCTGAACGAAACACAGTGTACTCTCTGAGCCAACTATAGATAACGTATAGAAACAGTGAACTTGAATCATAAAGGAAATATACTATTTGGTTTGGTGTGATTGACAGGAAAACAGTTCTGCAAACACCATCTTTCGTGTTTACAGTACATGGGCTTAAAATACATTTAACCATTTGTAGTTGAACAACTGAGTTCAAAGCTCCAAAAAAAGGGATTTAGAGCTAAATCTTGCTAAATCACTTTCCCCTTGTAAATTGCTTTTTGTATTAGTTCAAAGGCATGCATTTGAGGTCACTTTCGTTAGCTCTCCCTTTCATGCATGCATTCCTTGATCATTAGTATTGGTGTCATTGTTCTGCTGACTAAGGTGTAAACAAGACAGTAGCCTGTACCTTTGAGTGACGTCTCCACCAGACGCAAGTACTGTTTGGACCGCTTGTTCCCATGGCTCATCTTCTGGGCCAGGCCCTTCCTCTGCAGGACACACTCCTCCAGCTGCACCACATTCTGGTGCCGGTTCTCCAGGCTCGTCAGAGCCCAGAACTCGGCCAGAGCAAGTTCTACATTTTCCGGGGCGTCGCATTGGAGCCTCTTCACCGCCACCCTGGCCCCTGTTTTCCTGGCTATCGCCTCATACACCACCCCGTAGCTTCCCCGGCCGACCTCCCGTAGCAAGCTGTACCGTGGAGACACCGCCACGGCGGGCTCCAGGCGGTCATTCCGCATTAAGCTAATGGAGAAACAGTCGTCGCCGTCTTCTTCTTCCTCCATGGGCTCCGTGCGGTTGTTGTTCTCTACCCGTAAGGAGCGGAGGACTTTCCCCAACTCCCGCTTCATCTTCACAGCCACCCTCCGCCTGCAGCCCCGCACACCGCCGCTTACCTGTCTCCTCTTCTTCCCGTCGCAAATATCCATAACTTCTTTTTTGTTGAAAGTAAGCATGAAGGGAGGACGTGTTTATCTGTCATTACTTAAACTGGAAACTAATAAAGTAAGACGTCCTCACGTCTGCCTGCTTGTTTTTGGTGGAGATTAAACGCCAGCCTGTCAACAGTGTGGAGCTGTTATGCTGTTGGTAGTGACAAAGCTAGTACAGTGTCCAGCTGTAGGGACTAGTTCACCCTCAGACAAAATGTTCCAAGTACAAACAGAGAACAGAGGGCGGGCTGTTTACTGCAGACAGGCGCTGATTGGAGGAAACAGGAGACTGCTGCTGCAGCTGCCTATAGTGAAAGGGGTGGAGAATACAGGAGCACGCTACGTTTGTTTTTATTTTGAAAATAGGACACGTTTATAATGTAGGTTCAGGTGAAATGCTGAAAAGCGTACAGAGAAAGTTACAGATAGGGATCGCTGCTGGTTCCTCCCATAGACTGTATAAGTGGGTAGAAATGAACAATATTTACCATTTGCTTTGAATAATCTCAAATAATGAGAACACGAAAAATGACAGTACTACCAGCGGTTCATGAAACATGTAGAAAACAAGGAACAAATAAGTATCGTGCTTTAAGTTATAAATGCTTTAATTGATTGGATTGCTTGTCAGCAATTTAGTTTCATTGGAGCCTACAGGACACATCAGGCCCGGCTCCAGGATGAAATGTCTGAGGGGGCTGTTGAAAAATCCGAGGGGGCGAATTTTTTTTCAACGAAAAATACTGTCAATTTAAATTCATTGATACACCAAGCTTTTTTCCTTCTCACTGCTCTACAATCTCTTTGCTTCTTTATTTTTATTCTGGATTTACCCCTCTCATTCTGTTCTTTAATAGTACATTATTACACTGAACAAAAATATAAATGCAACACTTTTGTTTTTGCTCCCATTTTTCATGAGATGAACTCAAAGATCTAAAACATTTTCTATATACACAAAATAACCATTTATCTCAAATATTGTTCACAAATCTGTAAGAATCTGTGATAATGAGCACTTCTCCTTTGCCGAGATAATCCATCCCACCTCACAGGTGTGGCATATCAAGATGCTGATTCGACAGCAAGATAGGTGTGCCTTAGGCTGGCCACAATAAAAGGCCACTCTGAAATGTGCAGTTTTGCTTTAATGGGGGGGTCTGAAAACCAGTCAGTATCTGGTGTGACCACCATTTGCCTCATGCAGTGCAACACATCTCCTTCGCATAGAGTTGATCAGGTTGTTGATTGTGGCCTGTAGAATGTTGGTCCACTCCTCTTCAATGGCTGTGCGAAGTTCCTGGATATTGGCAGGAACTGGAACACGCTGTCGTATACGCCGATCCAGAGCATCCCAAACATGCTCAATGGGTGACATGTCCGGTGAGTATGCTGGCCATGCAAGAACTGGGATGTTTTCAGCCTCCAGGAATTGTGTACAGATCCTTGCAACATGGGGCCGTGCATTATCATGCTGCAACATGAGGTGATGGTCGTGGATGAATGTCACAACAATGGGCCTCAGGATCTCGTCACGATATCTCTGTGCATTCACAATGCCATCAATAAAATGCACCTGTGTTCGTCGTCCATAACATACGCCTGCCCATACCATAACCCCACCACCACCACGGGCCACTCGATTCACAACATTGACATCAGAAAACCGCTCACCGACACGACGCCACACACGCTGTCTGCCATCTGCCCTGAACAGTGAAAACCGGGATTCATCCGTGAAGAGAACACCTCTCCAACATGCCAGACGCCATCGAATGTGAGCATTTGCCCACTCAAGTCGGTTACGACGACGAACCGGAGTCAGGTCGAGCCCCCGATGAGGACGACGAGCATGCAGATGAGCTTCCCTGAGACGGTTTCTGACAGTTTGTGCAGAAATTATTTGGTTATGCAAACCAATTGTTGCAGCAGTTGTCCAAGTGGCTGGTCTCAGACGATCTTGGAGGTTTGGAGGTGAACATGCTGGATGTGGAGGTCCTGGGCTGGTGTGGTTACACGTGGTCTGCGTTTGTGAGGCAGGTTGGATGTACTGCCAAATTCTCTGAAAAGCCTTTGGAGACGGCTTATGGTAGAGAAATGAACATTCAATTCACGGGCAACAGCTCTGGTGGACATTCCTGCTGTCAGCATGCCAATTGCACGCTCCCTCAAAACTTGCGACATCTGTGGCATTGTGCTGTGTGATAAAACTGAAAATGTTTAGAGTGGCCTTTTATTGTGGCCAACCTGTGCAATAATCATGCTGTCTAATCAGCATCTTAATATGCCACACCTGTGAGGTGGGATGGATTATCTCGGCAAAGGAGAAGTGCTCACTATCACAGATTTTTTCAGATTTGTGAACAATATTTGAGAGAAATGGTTATTTTATATAGAAAATGTTTTAGATCTTTGAGTTCATCTCATGAAAAATGGGAGCAAAAACAAAAGTGTTGCATTTATATTTTTGTTCAGTGTAGATGGCTGCACTTTGGTTAACAGACTAACATTGATAGGCTCTGTAATTATGCCATAACCTTTTCTCCTCTATCCCTTAACTCGTCTTCCTATCAGATTTACTTAATTACTTACTATCTACTCTAGTCATGTCAGGATTAAATCAAAAATGTATCTGGTTGATTTTTTATTTTCCGGATTGAATGTTCAAACCAAGGCCTAAAACCTGGCATTTCATAAGAAAGTGACTAATATATAGACCAAATGTAATATTGGATCAAACACTACACCAAATGGACAGACACAGATTAAACATAAAAAAGTCCCCTGGTTTGTCTCTAGAGTCTAACTGCCATGAGAAAAATCAATGTTCCAAAATCCGTCACTACCAATACGGTTTATATAATACATAACTTATTATTATTATTATAGTAAAAGGGCTCGCTTTGGCAAAAACCTGATCCATACAGGCAGCCCTAAATAATAACAAGTAGCCATCATGTGTGGTGCTATCTGTAGTTGTCTGTCTTATTTTGTGTTGATTTCATATTGTTTTCACAGTGCTGTGAACATGAATTTCCCCCTGGGGACAATAAATCTAATCTAAACTAATTTAATATTCAATCCCACACAATCCCACCCATGAGAACATCAATTCGTAATTTACCTCGATTAAAGCACTTTTGTCATACTATGGATTTAGTTGACACTACTAGCCGAGTTTCTTTTATCCAATATTTCGTGGGCAGGTGCATTGAATTAGAAGAAGACGAAGAAGAGGTAGAAATATGCTAACGCTACAAACAGGCACAACACTGTTACTCTGTTTTAACTGACCTGTAACATTTTATTTCACCTTGCTGTTTTTTAACGCACATTCAAAAACGGCAACATTTTTCGGGAGTTTCAACCGTGTACCTGCCACCGAAAACGGGGACTTTGCCCGGAAAACGGGGACGTTTTGGTCACTCATCCGACTGTGTTTACAGCTAAGCACATATGCTAACATTACTTAAGACTACAAGCTCACTTGGGGTTGAGGCCTTTTTACACGTTGCTTGACTGCCTGCCCACATATGTGATCTAAACATAGTAACTTGTATTGGGGAAAATAATTATTTAAAGTTATTTAATAATTGTGACATTTATTGTACTTTTTGATGGATGAATGATGCTCAAAGTGAGGGGGCAAAGAATACAACAGAGGGGGCAATGCCCCCTTTTGCCCCCTCGTGGCGCCGGGCCCGCTGCAATGCCAAATTATGAGAAGAACTTTGTAGCTTGATTCTACTCACGTGGAAATCCCCAGCTTCACCTGCCCATCAGGACTGGATTAGAGATATATTTTTCTTTGTTAATATGGAAAAAATTAGATGTACGCTGAGAGGGTCATCTGCTAGTTTTAAGAAGACATGGGGACCATTTCTTGCATATACTGATAAAATGACCTTTGATTATGGAGCTAATTTCCTGCCATAACTCCACAAACAAACTAAACAAGTTTTACAAATTCCTTATGATTCACTAACAAACACAGTGTGGTTAGCAAATACAAAACACCATCTACAAACTAATAAACAAATAAAAAACGTATCTATCAAACAAAAACATTACAGACCCACAACAAGGCAGCGGGTGTGTGTGTGCTCCGGCCTCGCCGTGTCCCACAGACCCCACGCAGCAACCAGGAAACAACACCAGCAAGCCAGCTCACACTGTCCGCTCCAGCAGCGAGCCCCACAACGTCCCGCCAACACGGCACCCAGACCCCACGCAGCATTCTCATCTGTTTGTCATTGCTGGTGTCATTTTCTGGTTGCTAATGCCATTGTAACACATAATCACTGATGTTCCGCTGTAACGGTGGTGGACTCATCGGAACAGAGTGGGCGAGCTGACCAATCAGAGCACACTGGGCTCACAGGGAGGAGGGGGTGGGGGGCAGGAGCTCCAACAAGCCGTTTAGGACAGAGAGTGAATACACTCAGAGATGCTGTATGAGAAACCAATGTGAGTTTGGAAAATTGCACAATATAAATCTATTCTAGTAGACCTCAACAATGGAATTATGATCAGTAGACATGGCCATGACATGGGACCTTTAACATACCTCAAATGGGGGAAACAACTCTTGAAAATGACTTAATTGATAGCAAGTTAATTTAGCCTCTCAATGGTCTCCTAAAGTTTACTTGATTGTCTCAGGCTGGTTTTGGGAGTGTGGCAGGGTTCGGGATCCTCCTGGGAGAGACGTTTAAACAGGTATAGGGCAAGAGGAACTAAACTGGCAAACAGGCAAAAAACTTGCTTGGAAAAAGGCTAGAGGCATAGTAAAAACCTTTCACGGCAAGAACACAGAGAGGAATTAATGCAGGCTTCGGGCTTTTGTACGGTGGCTCATGAGCATGTAACTGGCAGGTGTGCTTGATTGGGAATTTCTCCCAGCTGTGCTGAATAAGGAAATTAGATTAATACTTAAATTAATAACTTTCAACAAAATGACCCTATCAATAGCTAGTGAAAGCTTTTCTAGGATTTTCGAACTCTTAGATAGTAGAGGTTGGCACCCCAGTGAGATGATAGTGAACTGTTCATGAAAAGTTCATGAAATATTAGTGAACCATATTCATGAACAGCTCATAAACAGCTCATAACAAAGTTGATGAACTGTTCATGAAAGTGACATGAACATTAAATGGCACTAGGGCAGTTCATGAACTACTCATGAAACTCCTGTGCTGGAATGGTTCATGAACAATTCATGGAATATAGTTTTAGGCAGGTTCATGAACAATTCATGAAATGGAGTTTTCAGTGAGTGTGTAGGAATATTCAACCAAGAACATTTCAAGAATTGTTCATGAACATATCAAGAACTGTTCATAACAACTTCATGAACCGTTCATGAACAGTTCATACCCAGTCACTGAATATAATGCAATGGCTGGCGATGAACTGTTCATGAACTGTTCATGAACCACTGACTGTGGGTCAATTGGCAACCATAGAAAACAACAATTATGTCAATCACAATGGAACTTTACTCAAATTAACAAACAAACAAACATGTATACAGGTGGAGCACTACAATTAATCCTATCACTATTTGAAGCAGTTCTTGACACTCAGCTGCACAACATTTTTTGTTACGGGTCCCAAAAGCTTGGGTACCACAGCAACAATAAATGATTTCTGTAGAAAACAGAAAAGTGCAGCAGCAATAATTATACACAGGATCCGGTTGATCGTCTGCAATGCTTCTTATTCAAAATTCAAAGTACACAGTTACATTCAAATAGCTGAACTTTACAAACATCACATTTCTCCATTTAAGTTATCTGCCTGTCACAGTCAATTACTGTATCTCAAGGAGAAATTCAACATAGTCAATATAAATTATTACATTACATTGCATTTAGCTGACGCTTTTATCCAAAGCGACTTACAATAAGTGCGTTCGACCAACAAAATACAAACTTGAAGAAAACAGAATCATATAAGTACATCAGGTTTCATAGAGCAAAAACATTTCAAGTGCTACTCAACTGGCTTTAGGTAAGCCAGTTCTTTATTAGTATATAAGTGCTTTGTTAATAGTTCTATCGCTCGAAGTGGAGTCGAAAGAGATGAGTTTTCAGTCTGCGCCGGAAGGTGTGTAAGCTTTCTGCTGTCCTGATGTCAATGGGGAGCTCATTCCACCATTTTGGAGCCAGGATAGCAAACCCACGTGTTTTTGCTGATGGGAACTTGGGTCCCCTTCGCAGCGAGCCGTTTGGTTGATGCAGAGCGTAGTGCACGTGCTGGGGTGTACGGTTTAACCATGTCCTGGATGTAGGAAGGGCCAGATTTATTCGCAGCATGGTACGCAAGTACCATTGTCTTGAAGTGGATTCTAGCAGTTACCGGAAGCCAGTGGAGGGAGCGGAGGAGCGGCGTGGTGTGGGAGAATTTAGGAAGGTTGAAGACCAGACGAGCCGCTGCATTCTGGATGAGCTGCAGGTCGGATGGCACATGCAGGTAGACCAGCCAGGAGGGAGTTGCAGTAGTTTAGGCGTGAGATGATGAGAGCCTGGACCAGAACCTGCGCCGCTTTCTGGGTCAGCTGGGGACGCATCCTCCTGATGTTGTAAAGCGGGTATCTGCAGCAGCGGGTTGTAGCAGCTATGTTTGCAGTGAAGGACAGGTTGTTATCTATACATATAACACATACCGCTATCAAATAATACTTTCTATCAATATATCTATCTTTACCAAATATAACATATTATGGAGATCACAAAAACAAGGCAATGTGCCTGCAAGACCGCACTCAGGTAAACAAAACATATTACCCGTGCGCAGCAGCTAACCTGCCTGCGAGCCTTCGCTCAGGTCACATTTAGCCAGGTGCGGCTGAAGCCCGCGAAAATGGCATCTATTGTTGCCGACAGTTTAGTATTTTTAAAATACCGTTACTATGTCAAACATGCTCAAAACCTTCTGACACACTCTCCTAAACATCTCCAACATCATATCTAATTCACACAAGTTAACATCGATCATTTTCATCATGTACTGACCTGTAGAAAACAGAAAAGTGGAGCAGCAATAATTATACACAGGATCCGGTTGATCGTCTGGATTGCTTCTGAGGAGGGGGCGGAAGTGTCCCCCCTAAGGTAACCCAGATGTCACCGCTCACCTGCCAAAGGTTCCACCTTGGCGCTACTTACTCGTACTGCTTCTCAAACAGTACAGATAAACCATAAAATGATATGAATGTCACCAAAATAAATAGAGATAATGTTCAGTTTCAAATTCACTATTGTTTTGTTTTAAGATTAAAAGTTTTAAAAAAGAAAGAAATGTTCAAATAGTAGATGAATATTCAAGAGGTCTTTAAAAACATCACACTGATCATCAAAAGTTCATAAAATGCTCATGAATATTCCAAAATATTCTGAACTTGCCACAATCATCCAAAATTCATGAAATGCTCATAGTCATGAAAAGTTCATGAAATACTCATGCACACTTTTTGGGGTTTTAATTATAATGTTGTGATTGGCTGGATCATGAAAAGTTCATAAATTGCTCATAAAAGTCTGTCATGAGCAAAACAGGAACTTTATATGAATGAACAATGTTCATAAACATTTCATGAACTGCTCTTTAAAATGGTTCATGAGCATTTTAAGAATGTTGGTTCATGAACATGACAAGTGAACATATAATGAGTTGTTCATGAATGTTTCATGAGTGCTCATGAACAGCTCATAAAGTCATGAACTCCATCTCGCAGGGGCATAGCTCACTGTTGTGCAACATTACACAAACCAGCCTATATAAAACGAAAAGCATTTATTAAATACGACAATAAATGAAAAGCACACAAAGTTTAGACTAAGCAATCAAAAGGGAATATGTACACAAAGGTGAGGGTGTGTGCGTGTTTGGAAGAGCTGGTTTGAAGGCTGATTATTAGTTTTGCTTAGGGAGAATCCCAACTGAGGGAAATGACCCGAGTGTCAGCCATGAGCTGTTTGAATTCTCTACATGATTAGGAAAATATAGCTTCAGTTATCCTTTATTATCTCCTAGTTTATAGACTGGACCTTCCTTTATAAAAGGAAAGGAGAAAATGCTGTCCCACAATACCTTGCGGGCGCAAAGTGCTTTGGTTCTCACTTTGAACACTATATTAAATCTAAGAACGTTGCGCTAATTACTGTAGAATTATCAAATAAAGTCAACATTTCACAGTTGTCTGAATTGTGTGAGTAACCATTTCCTTTAACTTACTTTAAAATATATATATTTTACACTGTTGTCTTTGTTTATGAAGTTTCCAAACGGCAGACGAACTGCAATAACATCCACTGGCACATTATAAATACAGTCAGTCAGTATTTTTTGCTAAGCCTTTTGAATTCTCCTTCACATCTTTCATTAACCCCATGACGTTTTTTTCACTGAGGTTAAGGAATAGTACGTAGCAAAAGACAACTTGACAATCCAATCACAGCCAAAGAGTATCTGTAGTTGAGTGCATCTCTCACGCTGAAAAAGAAAGTGTGCATCCTATGACCGTTTTAATGTCCACGTGTGTAGCAGATGAAGGATGAGTGCTTTAAAGAGCCTGTGACACCATCCCAACAACTGTTGTGCAATGAAATATTGGGCTACTAGTAATCTCGAACAGTCAGTTTAAAAAAGAAAAAGCGATACCGTTCCGTTAAATATCAATAATTTCGAACATCGCGGGAAATTCCTTCGACTCATTTTGAAGTTTTGGGGGAAGCCGGAAGTGACGTCAATGCGGGAACGCTTCGAGAGCCAAACACGGACAAAGTGTGTTGTGTCATGCGTAGAAATGGTGAATTACTGAGATTAGGCACGTTAATAACGTTTTAATGAAGTTGACTACAGTATATTCATATTTGTCAGTGCTTTCATGTCAATTCGGCGACATAAACATAAATGATCGTGGTGAAGATGATGATTACATTGGGAGTGAGAGCTGCTGAATTTCCTCCCGTCGGATGTGATATAAAAACAAATCGATTATTTTTGTGGTTATAAACTCAAGTGGATGAAACTACATTTATTAGTGCTTTCATGTCAATTCGGCGAACATATGATACATTAAATGATGAGTGAGGATGATGATTAAAAATCGTTTGTTTGAGCCGGTCTGCATTTCCTGATGAGAAAACAAACCGATGCTTTTTGTAGTTGTAGTTATTGTAGTAGTTGTAGTTTTACCACAATGTTGGGGAAATTAATGGATAAAATGCACGGATTATTATTATTATTCCCACTCCGATCGGGACAATAGGTCCACCGTTTCCCCGCAGCGAGGCTCCCCCCGTTGATAGTTTACGTGGGCTGGGTGCAGTGGCGGACTGGCCATCGGGACGAATCCCGATGGGCCGGTACCGAAGTGGGCCGGTCGGATAAGTAACTAGCACATCCCCCATAGGCGGCGCGTGAGGCTCAGGTTTGAGAAGGCTAAATAACTTCTTTTACCTGACGCTGCCCGCCTCCGGCGTCTATAGAACAGAGATCAACTCAGTGTGTGGAGTTTAAATCTCTCAAGTCATATTACAGGATAAAGGAAATACAGTTTAAACTGCCGTATGCAGAGAAGACGCCGACGTGTCGCACTTATCATTCATATTACATCATCAATCAGATCATCGATCATATAATATCATAATATATCATATATGTCCTGATCTGAGTCAGCTTCTCCAGCCTCATCTGGCCGTGCAACACTCACAGTGTCACAGACTGGATGCAGAAGTATTATTTAACACATTATGTTGATGAAACACTCGAGACAAATGTAATTAGAGTCAGATCCACTCGTGTCTTAGACGTGAACGCGCTCTCAGCTGGAGAGAGAAACCCTGGCTTGATTTACCGAGTTGATAACCAGCGTCGTAGGACCGCTTAGCGAGATCTCGTTTGTTAGTTTGTTGTTGTTAGTTTGTTTGTTACTCAAACATATCCAGGGTCTGTTGAACTGGCTTCGTAGTACAGGGCACAGGTGGCTAGCAGCGCTAATGTCAAAGACACAGATATTATACATTATATTTGTATTTTACCAGGATGCAGTGACACAAATATTTACATATTTACATTTACTACCTAAAGCACCCGCCGCCCCTGACATCCCCCACTCCCCCCGTTGACAATTTACTAGCGGTACCGAAGTGGGCCGGTCGAGAGTCCCGGGATGATTTTTAGTCCCATTCCACCACTGGCTACATGACCATATGATCGCCCATATTGACGCACCTCATTCCTAAACTTCTAACAGATACAACATAAACCGATCCTTCAGCCTCACATGAGCTCTCAGACACGTTCAACATTAACCTGTCATCGCTGTCTGAGCTTGCTGCTGTGTGCGCCGTCGTGCGTTTACATCTGACTGTATATATATAAAGGTTTTCATGCAGAAGCTGGGATCCTGAACGGTGCAGCTGGAGCGCTGTGCCCGCAATGACGTCACCCATCATTTGGCGGGACTTGAAGAATCCCCGAGAAGATCCAGAAAATTGTCAACATTGAAGGCAGATTAATGGTTATCAAAGTACAAATATCCAAAATCAGTTCAGTAACGGTTTTCAAGGGGACAATATGTACTCAAATTGATGGGTTTGGATGATGGGGGAAAACCGTGTCACAGGCTCTTTAAGTCCTTAAAGTTTATGTGTTTGTGGCAATGTTTAAAAGTGATTATTACATGTATGGTTATAATGCCGGGTTAAGATGAGAATTGGTCTACATGCAACTGTATGTGTATGTAATACTAATGTCAACTTGCGTAACAAGCTCATATTACCCTAATACAACAGATCACACAATAACGCTCAGTGAATAAAGTAAAAAAGGTAGTTAAGTTATTCTAGTAAATATATATAAAGTATATCTTCTTCATGTCCCATGGTTCCCTTGGAACTTGCAGCTTTGGCACGGTTGTAACTCGCAGGACAATCAGAGCATAGCCTACAAGAGGACTGCATCAACAGGTCCTGAGTACTTCTCCTGTCTGGATATAGTCACCAAAATATCCGTCCTGAAAGTGTATCCAATTGCAGCAACTGTTTACTGTCGTTAATAGTGCAGAACAGCAGGGCAGAGGGAGATGAAACTGTGATAAACAGGCACTGTGCGATTCACAGCTGTTGCTGCATGTTCTCCACTCAGTGTCCAACCTCGATTAGTCATGAATGCCGTGGGGCCACCCTGGGGACCCCGTTACACTGGCCCTATTATAGCGATCAAATCAGCATGATCACATCTGATAAAGAGGGTTGGGTCACCTGTGGAGGCCCCTTGAATCTGTAGACAAGAGCTTGAGGGTGCTATCAGAACTCTTCAACAACACAAACAGACTAGCTTCGCCCACTTTTTTCACTGTTAACACCGCCCTAGAGGTTGGCCCTAAAACTTTGTTTGAATGAGCATTGTCGTTTTGTCTTACAGCTGTAGAAACAAAAAGGTCGACCTGTGTACAGAGATATATAAAAGTAACACACATATGCCCCTTTCACACCAACGCGTTTTCAGCTCCGGCTCGGAGCTGGAGCCTGAAAAGTACCAGTTTTTCCTGTTCACACTGCAGCGGCGCCGCCTCTTCGCTCCGGAATCCGGTTCACTTCCAGCTCCAAAAAATTGTCGGTCTAGAGGCAAGAGCTTCGGAGCTAAGAGGCGGCGTCGCTTACGTCGAGGCGGCGTCGCTTACGTCGAGGCGTGCAGGAAACTAAACCCACCTCCCCTGAACATGGGTCGACTGAAGAGTCTCGTCATTCCTGCCTACAAGCAGTAGTGCTGAGCAAAGTGACTAGAAGGCAACCACACATTTATAAAAAGAAACACACTTTATAAAGTCAGGCAACACTAACCAGGCTTTGTGTAATTCTGTTTATTTGCACCTTACTTTGACCATCCGTTTTCTGTTATTGATCATTGTGGAGAGCAGGCAGACATTTTGTTTTGTATTATAGCAGCTATCGGATGGAATCAATACATGGGCTGCACAGGTTGTCATGTCCGACTATCACAAGTAGAATCATAATGAAAAATACGCCGGTAAAATGTGCCTGTAGAAAACGGCTTATGCCACAATAGGATAGCAATAGCAAGTAGTCAGTTTACCTTCGGTTGCTATGCTAACATCACCCATTTTATACCAGAGACACTTTAATACAGGGTTGCCAACTCTCACGCATCTGGCTTGTGACACACGCTTTCACTCTCAATCTCACGCTCTCACGCTGCCCAAACTATTCTCACGCCAAAAACAAGAATACCGAAGACTAGAAACGGTTTTGAAAATGTGTATCACGTAGTGATTGTCTTCTCAATAGAACATCTTTGATAATGTCTTCTGGCCAATCAGAATCAAGATAACGGCGTGGTGTTGTTGCAGGAAGTCCCGACGGAGAATACTTTTGCTGTAGTACATCTCTATACATCGATACAACATTAAACCGTGGAAATAAGAGCCCACGGTTTGATGATTGATAGGTGTGTGGGCTGTCTTTCATTTTGACACAAAGAACAATGGGGGCTATCCTCCCTTATCCACCATGTAAAGTCATTCACAGCCTCTTCTCTCTGTGAGGAGCAGCAAGTTCAGCTTTCAGAACAAAGTAACACAAAATTAAAATGGCATTCATTTTTAAATGTCGGGTAGTAATATATTTATTTTTTATTTTTCTTAAGAGTACCACAATGTGTATTTTAGTATTTCAAAAAATCTCCTGGGGGAGAATCCCCCCAGACCCCCGTGCAGGGATTGGGTTTTTAGCATGTTAACTCTTTCACCTGTGGGAAATTGCAGGATTGCCTCCAGGTCGCCCTTTTTATTTACTACAAGACAAATGTGCCTTTTTATTTCATACAGTTCAATTTGGATTGAGACAGGGAAATAATCTAAACCTCACGCGTGGCGTTTCACTGTCAAGGGGAGCGTGTATGTAATTACATTGCAAATACTGATTTGAGCCCCACCGCTGTATGGGTTAGTTAGCCCTACCATAGATTAGCCAACAAAAATACTCTGGAGCCGCAACTGCCAACCCGTATTGCGCATGTGCAGATCTAAGATCCAGTAGAAATGATAAAAAAGTAAAGGTCTGCTGCTTATTGTTCTACTAGGCCAAAATGGAGTCAAAGAGTATAATGAGAGTGAGAGTGTGTTAATTAATATATTTGGCAGTTTGGAGTAAGTCTGTACATTTGTTTGTGTGTGTGTTTCATGTATAGGCCTCTCACGATAATTAATTTTGTTGGATACATTTTCCCGGAAATTATTGTCAGCACCGTTGTAGGACCATCTTAGACCACTGACATAATGATAATATATAATAATAATTCAAGTACATCCTTTCAAACTGCTAGTCACATCCTCATGTAAATGGCAATTTATCGAGTTCATTTTTATTTATCGTACGATAAGTCAATTAATTGCTAATCGCGACAGGCACACAATAAAAGAGTGGCAACAAACATGTGTTTGACTTTCATTAGTGAATGAAACTGTGTGTCCTTTATAGTCTGTGTCCAATATTGTGTATTTGTATATATATATATATCCTCTATATATGCTAAGGTCCCGCTGCTGACACGATAGCAGTCATTTTGTGCGCATATGTGTAATTAAACCCATGATATCAAAATCTCACTCCAGCCAGGTACCCAAAGTTGGCAACCCTGCTTTAATAACAGCGTTGTGATGCCAAACAGCGTCAATTCAGACTGACACAAATTCACTTAAGGGGAATTGGGGATATGTATCAGCTGCTTGTGTGACAGTCAGACAGAGAATACTATAGAGCGGCCGCTGCCGTGTGAGCTAACCCGGAGCTAACGGGAGAATAAACTCCGGTGGACGAGCAGCCAGCACTGCAGCGGTCGGTAAATGCCGCTGACACACATTAATAAACAATGAACCACGGCACTCTGGAGAAAAGTATAAGCTTGGAGAAGTCGTTATTTAATTTAATCTGACTTTGTACGATCATCGACCCGACGCAGTCCCCCGTTGTTGTTGTTGTTGTGAGCGCCGTTGGGGAGCAAATCAGTGATGTAAACGGTGACGTCATATAGGGGTGTTGAAAATAATCGTTTCCACGATGCATTGCGATGCGGACGTGGACGATTCGGTATTGATGCAGTGACGGAAGATAATCGATTATAGCGTAGTAACGTTGCTTCCTGATTTTCCAGCCGTGGCTTTACTATAACGTTTTTTTTTCTGTCACTTTAATATCAAATTGGTCGGTGACGCAGAGATAAGGGAACAGACGTGACGGCGGCACAGCAACACCAAACACGGAGCAGTCTGCTTTATCCACCAACACAAGAACACCAGTCCAGAACCAACAGCAGAAGGACCCGCTCTGAATCACTCCGTGTCGCTGCGGCTCATTATGTTTTTCAAAAATAATCGCGTTGCAATCATGTCAGGTTTTTGGTGGATTTAATTAAGTCTTGGATTGCAGAGTATGAATGTCCTCTAGCCATTTTCAGACGATACGTGTGTAAAGTTTGTGAAGGCAGGAGGAAAAAAGCTTATGCGATCACCGTCTCCTCTCCGTTAGGTTTTCGCCTGTTTGGGGATTTTATATCCAGTTTACTTCGTTTTAACATTGCTATTGCTTTGTATGCCGGGGGCGGGCGGGAGATTCCTGATTGGTTGTTGGTCACGAGAAATCGCCAAGCCTCAGACACGTCCAGCTTCAAGATTTTTTGATGCCTGTAGTGTAGACGGGCCGTCAGACAGAGAATGTAAGTGTGCACCCACATGCAGTATTTTTGTTTGTATATGCTATTGTAAATACTCCTGTTGTCTGCTGTGTTCAGACTCAAGTCCTGTGTGTGATGCCACATTCAGGACATTCAGTGTTTTTAACAGAAGACCGTTGCTAGAAGCTGCAGCTAGACTGCAGAAGCATTAGCTTTTTGTTTTTGAGGATGGAACAACTTCACACACATATATAGGGAGGCTAGACCTATACAATTCATTTAGGTTTATAAATTAATGTCAAGACATTTATGTTATTGATTTCTGAAGCACTTTCTAAATAATAAAAAGAGAGTTCATATGTATTTACTGCATGTATACATTGATGAAAAATAAGCCATGTGCAGTAATTAGGGGTGTAACGGTACACGTACCCGTACCGAAATTATTCGGTACGGGCCCTTCGGTTCGGTACACGTGTGTACCGAAGTGTACCGAAGAATATAACGTTAAACGTAAAAAATTGAGAACGTGAACAACTTCTTGGAAGTAATCTCAGGTGCTGCGTCGCAGCATTCAGAGTAATTTGCTCCCATTGGGCTCATCGCGTCATAGAACGAGCAAGTCATTTCATTGGATGAGAGGGCATGCTATGAGAGCTGGTCAGAGGGATGCGTTCAAATTTAGTCAGTAATTTGAGGAACTGTCGAAAATTAATGGCGAACGCAGATAAAGTTGAGCTCGAAAATCCTCCAGCATCATTGAAGTCTCCGGTTTGGGAACATTTTGGTTTCGCAGTTACGTACAAGGATGACGGACAAAGACAGGTGGACCAAACCAAAGCTGTTTGTCGGCATTGTTCAACTAAAATTGGTTACGCGGCTGGCAATACATCAAACTTGCACACTCTTGAAAAGGCATCACCGGAACGTGAATATAACCGGTACCAAAAGAAAAAAGACTGAAGTGCAAACCCAACTCCCGCTAGCATTTAGCCTCCACCACTCGCAAAAAGTTCAGACCGAGCCAAAGCTATTATAAACGCCAAATATCCTTATGTTGCCATGTTAGCAAAGCGCTACCTGGCTGTATCTGCTACCTCTGTCCCTAGCGAGAGGGTTTTCTCCACAGCAGGAGACATTGCTAGTGCCAGCAGATCTGCCCTTTCGGCAAGCAATGTGGAAAAGTTCATTTTTCTTTAAACAACATGAAAATACAATGACAAGCAAGTCCTAATGTCAAGCTGGCTGCTTAGGTGCTAGTACAGTACAGTTCAGATACAGATTATTTCAGTTCATCGAAATGCTGCACCTTAATGTTCATTTGATTATATTTTGTATTTATTTGAGTGAATATTCACAGTTTAATAATAATTAAAAACCCAAAACTAATAGTTTATGTTTTGTGAGTACTAGTACAGTAAAGTTCAAATACAGATTATTTCAGTTCATCGAAATGCTGCACCTTAATGTTTATTTTATTATATTTTGTATTTATTTGAGTGAATACATTATTCACAGTTTAATAATAATAAAAAAAATATATATATATACGTTTTGTTTTGTGAAAAAAAATGCTGCTGTACCGAACCGAACCGTGACCAAAAAACCGAGGTACGTATCGAACCGAAATGTTTGTGAACCGTTACACCCTTAGCAGTAATATAGAAAATTGAGGATGCAACACATTGGTATGAATCGTGATGCATCGGGATATCGAATTGAATCGAATCGTTGACAGGATAATCTAATCTAATCGTGAGACCAGTGAAGATGCACAGCCCTAACGTCATGACGCAGCAGCACCAGTCGGGCTCTGGGCGGTGTGAACAGAGCGGGAGCAGAAAAGGGAAACCGGAGCTGAACCAGAAAAGCTCTAGCACGGAGCTAGAGCGGGAAAAGCGCTGGTGTGAAAGCCGCATCAGCGGCAGCAACAGTAAGGTTGCCCAGCTGATCCGCCCAAAGAAATGGGTTTTTTGCACTTAGTTTTGATAATTTCTGTCTGAAAGAGATGTATAAAGACAAGCTTCGACTTCTTAAGTGAGGTCATCTGAGCTTTCTGAAAAGTTGATATATACTCAACCTCGAAGCGTCCTACATAACAGGGCGTAGAGCTGTTTTTCTGTAGGCGGCCACATGCGCACTGTTCTTGTTGCAATAATATTGAAAAAGATGCTGGTGCTCAGAAAAAGGTGCTATCTGCCGCTTCCACATCCTTCTCCTTGAGAGCTCGAAGGGAGGGCTCAAGATCAAGGCATCATATTTCTGATAAATCAATGACCGGCAGCTTCATTGTGTCTGGTTTCTCTGTTCTGTTGACAAAGGCCCTCTCTTTCTGGTGATAGGGAGCCCACTGATAAGGTGCTTCACATTTGAACCCCAGTGGAGTTCTTCGTAGCCGTCGTTTTGGAGAGACATGCCGACAATTAATGCACTCTGATGCTAAACTTGTCAAGAGCCCTACAGTCAATGATGGGGGACGCATGACTTGTCTTCTTGGATAAAAATCTATTCTATCGTTGGTGAATTCTATTTAAAGTGGACCTATCATGCTATATTTGAATAATATATTGTAGGGCTATACCTATATAAAACATGTCTGTGAAGTTTTTTTTCAAAATACCAAACAGATCATGCATTTTAGCCATGCCTCATTTCGCTCTATTTGTGTCATGATCACAGGTACAGATCAGAACCCAATAGCACGACTCAGATACAACCAGTGTATAACAATGTTCAGTTTATTGTTTATTCAGGTCAGGAACAGGCAGGGTCAAAACCAGGAAATCCGTCAGACAGGCAACCAAAACCAGACGGGGAGCAGGCAGGAACTCGAGATCCGTAAACAGGCAGGCAGGGATCAAAAACCAGGCAGGACAAACATCTAGGCTAGAGCACAACACTCAATAGAGAGCTTGGCGGAAACGACAAGACAATCTGGCAAAGGACAACTGATAATGAGATGGTATAATACTGTGGAGTGATGCGGGAATGAGCAGTACTTTAGTTTAGGTTTCTCAAATAACGAAATACTTAATCTTTTGTCAGATTAGCATCAGATTATCATAAATATTAGAACTTTGAAAAGGTTGTGCAAGAAACTATGTCTATTTCAGAGAAAGATCCAAACGGACTTGGAGGAGATTGTCTCCTTTCTGCAGGTTATTTGTATTTTTGAAATTCAGTTCCTGACGGACGCCAAAAAAAACAGAGATTATGGAATTAAACCAATAAATAAAAGCAAGGATAATTGTGTGTTATTGGTGAGTAAATAACAGTGTGTTATTTTGAAAAGAATAACAAATTAGAAGGAAAAGAAGATTTAAAAAATACAGATTTCAGTATTCTGAGGCTCTGAGCCCCATTTATTTTCCTCACAGACGGCAACAAAAATCCGAAATTATACGATTTTAAAATAAAAGCAATTATTGTGGCTTGATATCGAGTAAGAACATGTTTTTATGAACCACACAGCTTCCGGTCTTCCACGATCGGAGAAAAAGACGTGCTGCAGGCACGAAAACACATTACCAGTAGAAATACATTGCTTTTAAAATCGTGCTGTGCAACACGAAAAAAAGGGGGAAATCGTGTTGGTGAACACGAATCAATAGATTAAAAATCGTGTTGGTGAACACAAAATGCTATGAGACTGCGTTAGAGCCAATAGAATAGAAGGGAAATCGTCCCGCACACACCATACTTGCCAACCTTGAGACCTCAGAAATCGGGAGCATTTCAAAACCACGGCGGGGGGGGGGGATTAACATTAACATGCTTATTGTAGTTGTAAGTGCAATGTCTTGCAGCCTGTAGCACCATCCTTGATGGAGCATATGTGTGGGCTGGACCTGTATTTTACAGGAAAGGAGTGAGCACAGGGTAGATTCTTGTTCTGTTTTATGTGACAATCTGCCTCACCCTCTCAGACTTTCAGTTGCGCACACTACTAAATAGACGCGCTACCATGGAAACCAAACCATGGTGTAGCTGTATTAAAGTCAGAGTGGAAACAGTCCTGAGTAAATAAGATTTTGTCAGAAATCGGGAGAAATGCGGGAGAAATATGACCCCGGGAGGAAACCGGGAGAGGGCAATGAAATCGGGAGTTTCCCGCGAAAATCGGGAGGGTTGGCAAATATGACACACACTCATGTTAAAAAAAAAGGTCGTGTCTCTGCGCATGCAATCTTGCTTCAAAGCGTATGAATATCCCTGCTCTGATATTTGAAAACGGAATTGCAGTTGTATTGCTTATAGATTATCAGAACATTTCAAAGGGGACACAGTCACATTGGATATTAATTTAACCTATGGATTAACTACAGCATCGTTTTTATCGTTTTAGGGTGCATTCACACCTAATAGTCCGCTCTCTGGTGCGCACCAGACGACAGTTTGTTACATTGTTGAATTTTTCAGAAGGTTCGGTTTGCGTTCACACGGGCAAAACTCAAACGGACTATAAACTTTAAAGTAGTGCTGTCAAAATGTTCGCGTTAACGGCGGTAATAAATTTTTTTCATTAATTGCGTTAAAATATTTAACACATTTAACGCATGTGCAGAATGGCCCGCCCCATACGTGCCACCAGTGACAGCGCCAGGGTATGGCTGGGGTAGGCTACACCCATACCAAGAAATGGTTCAGCCCCACCATGAAAAATGATGTTAAAGTAAGCAAAATAAAGTCTGCCAACTCGCGCGGAGTAAATTGCACAGACAGCGGTTAGTAAGATTGATTTCAGTAGCCACAGTTTTGAAAACTTTTGTCACGTAGTGATCGTCTTCTCAATATAACATCTTTGATAACGGCGTGGTGTTGTTGCAGGAAGTCCCGACGGAGAATACTTTTGCTGTAGTAGACAGGGGTGCACATAACTGGTACGCAGGTTATGTGCGTAATCTGAAATGCATACCGTCACTTGTATCACAAAGCGCATTTGCGTACTGACGTACTTGTGAAGCTTTTCCAGAAGGCGGTTAGATCACCGGACAACAGAGTCGGTCTCTGTGTGCACAGACAGGGCTGCTGTTAACGTCGGTCTGTACCGACTCCCCCCCTTCACTGGAGAACTCCCCCCCTTCACTGGAGAACTGCGCTAAAACAGCTGATCACAACGTTCACACGCTGTGGTCACGAAGTACTCCACTAGCTGCCCCCCCCCCCTCTGTCGACTTTCCTGAAGTACTCCCCCCCGTTGATAGAAATCAACACGTAATGAATTAAGACCCCACGGTTTGATGATTGCTAGGTGTGTGGGCTGTCTTTCATTTTGACACGCAGAAAAATGTTATAATAAACATAGATACTGTATGTTAAATGGATATATCCGCAATCTTTCATTTATCTTTCCATTCCCACATCAATATACATAAAGAAATGGCATATTTTGGACATAGTTCGAATGGTGATTAATCATGATTAATAAATGTTTAAGCTGTGATTAATCTAATTAAAATGTTTAATCGTTTGACAGCCCTACTTTAAACACAAGTCATGTGCTCGGAAATGCTGTTCAACCATTGGTCAGACATTAAGGGGGTACAAACTCAAATCCCGGCAATTTCTAGCGGAGCCTCCGCCATGGAGCATCGGCACTTTCGGCCGGTTATTCTCATGCTGCTGTTAGTCTGGAGATCAACAGACATATGATTATATAATCAGACAACGTCCGTTAAAGGAATGGTCCACTCATTAGATAATTAATCAAAACTTCAGTATTTAGTGAAACGTTATGTTTAAACCATACCCTGAAGAAATCAGCGATATTCCCCGGTAAATAATGATTTTATAGCTCTTTTTTATCAAGACCTGTATATTCCGTCTGGCCGCCGCCATGTTTGCCATTTTCAGTAGTCACGTGATGGTCGTGACGTCATCCATGCGTTCACTTTGTCAACACACGGAAACATGGTGGAGTATTTCAGTTCGGACTCGTCAGCAGAGGAACAAGTTTTGACCAATGTGAAGAGATTGGATGGGGGAATTCAGCCATACATATCAGTATGACAATACGACACCCTCTGTCCTTAGTCCCTCACATCGTACAAGGAAACACTTCCGAAGAAAACCCACAGTTTAAAGGGAACATGGGAGAAACCTCAGGGAGAGCAACAGAGGAGGGATCCCTCTCCCAGGACGGACAGACGTGCAATAGATGCCGTGTGTAAATTGAAAAGATAATACATTTGCAACATAGGTAGTCCAAATGTTTGGAAATGCATGTGTGTATAATGGGAAGATGATATAAGATACTATATGTATGCATGTAGTACCACCCTTGCTAGCGATTCCCTCTCTAGTTTAGCATACTCAGCTTCGTTGTCCCTGGCCATAGAATCACGATTTTATGGGGCCGGAGAAAACTGGGGTAAAATACACACTAGCCGGTACTACGCTATATGGAAAGGCCACCAAAAACTGTCCTAGCCTGGACGCTAAAGGACGTGAAAATGGGGCTAGCCGCTGCAATGGAAATGCGCTATAACATACCTTATTCTTACTCCGAGCACTACTTCTGCTCCTCCGTCGCTTCACACTTGCAGAGGGCGACTTCTCAACTGGCCGAACTGGTGTCCTGGTCGGTGATGACACCAGAAAGACCGATGGTACTGCATCTCCATTAAGTAATGGTTGTTCCATAAATCCCATGTTATGTTTTATCATACTCTCAGAGTAGTCGTCCGGAAATTTGAAATGTTCGCTGCATACATGAGCCTGTGAATCTCTCGGTTCGGGCCGGCCACATTTCGCTAGCCACTGCCTCCGAATGTACTTCTTACGCTTACCTTTTGGCAACAGATGGAACCGAGCATTCCGTGGATTGTTCCTATCAGAATTGTGGCAATATTTCGCGAAACAGTGAGGCATATTTGAAGAGAGAAACTACAGTAAATAACATGGAGATCAACGTGTCTTCGAAAACCAAACGCATGGTTTACGTCACGTCCGGAAAATGGCGGCGCCCACAGTGTTGATGTTATTTCGGTATATAATCAGTTTAAAATCACTGATAATGTCATCGGATTAAAAAAAAAAAAAGAGAGACTGGTCTGTTTTATCGGATGATAATTATTTAAAAATGAGTGTCATGAGCATACCATTCCTTTAAAAAACATTATTACATGGCTTTGTTGAATACTCGATTCTGATTGGTCAATTCAAAACACGTGACACGTTTTTAATCCAGAACAGACAGACCGCTGTCAAGGATTTATTGACCGTTGTTAAGGACGCTCACATCTGCACAAAGAAGTCCGTTCCATTTAACTGTATACAGTTTGGCTGAAACTAACTGACAAGACAAGAGCGACAAGAAAACAGCGGAGAAGTAACGGGCAGAAACCCTCCTTTTTACGCAGCGGTCCAGACATAGGTCAGACGGCGACACATATTCAGTTGCCAGTTACTTTGGCATTAGGGCAGGGATATCTAGATACTTCCCAAGGTTTGACATAATGAATTGTGCTACTTTTAAAGCAAGCAGCGATTTTTTCAAATCTGTAATCAAAAAGCTCCTCAAAAACGCTATCGAAGCAGTTCCTGCCGTTGCTACGTTAGTTCAAACAGTAACAACGGACTATTTTTCTTAGCGGATGCATGTAAATTTAAATACAACTATTTTTTAAATCAATAAAATCATTTTCTAAATCCACAAAAGCATTTCAATTAATATTGGGAGTCATGTCGTTACTTTGTTGAGAATGTGGCCATGTGTAATAAGCGGGATAATGTGCAGCAGCGCGGTCATTATGGGGAAAAGAACACCTTCATGCCGATCTAGATCCCTCCGCTTCGCGTCGGGCTCCTGATCAGCCTGTCGGTGGTCTTTTTCTGCTTATCCATGAGAGACGTTCTGCAGAGGAGGGGCGTTTCACCAACGACAGGTGTTCTTACTGTTATGTAGCTGACGGAGAATTTTTACTTTACACGACACTGTTCAACACTTAATTCTGCTTTACTCTTTAACTAAACAACCGCGGATGTCTTGAAAGACTCTTTCGCTAAAGATTTTTGAAGATATCTGCGTTCTTGTGACACGTAAATACTGCACTTCCTATGTTTTGGTGCGGACTGCGTTCCCACCAGCAATGAACCGCTCCAGAGTTCGCAAGCAATTAAGTGCTCCGAGACCACCTATTTTAGCGGACCAGAGTCCGGTTGTTTAGTTCACTTAAGAGGTCTCGGACTGCGTTCACACCGACCCAAATGAACCGCACCAAGCGGCTAAACGCACCAGGGTTCGATTCAACCGGACTATACAAGGCAGGTGTGAACATACCCTTAATGCCATTGAAGACCAGTTTTTACCAGACAAAGACCTAGGTAAGCCATGTTAGCGTTTTAGGCTACCTAGTGCCACATGTTTTGATGTACGTTTTTGTTGATAACGTCGCGAGTTTGTATCTTTCAGTGTTGAGGTGGGCACCGTTAGATTCTGTGTCTGTACGATCATAAACGATGTGTTGGAAGTGCAGCTAGGATAAGTAATAAGGGAGCTAGGAGTGGTTTTCGGTGCAGTAATAGGTTAGCATTTTTCGCTCTGGGCTAATTCAGAGGTTCACTGTTAGCATTGTGTGTTTTTTTTAAAAATAAAAATGAAAAAGATCAGTTAAATTAGTTTTTCCCCGTTATATGGATATAAAATATTCATAGTTTATTAAATATTAAGGTTCCTTAGACGTTGTTTTCTGCAAATGATGCGATTTCGGCACCGGAACCGGGTCCGTGGGGCTTAAGAGGTGATTAAAACCCTCAAAGATGATGGATATTTCACAGGGGATTTCCTGGACAAAAACCTGGTACAGTTCTGCTTCCTCAACCTTTTACAGGTAATTGCTACATAAAATACATCCATATTATATGTTATAGTTATGAGTAGGCCTACATACAGTAACCAGATTATTAGTATTACAACATGTGTAAATAAACCCATGTCACTTCAGCTTTCTTCAGTTTTTGAAGTCCCTGGTAACTCTGCTCAGTAACTACGTAAAAACGTATACAATAGAGGGAAATCATTATAGGCTGTCTTTTCATGTCAGTTAAATTCAGTCTGCATTTTAATGTTAAATTGTTTATGTTGACTGCAACTAGCCTATACTTTAATTGGATATTTTGTCACACAGGAAGAACTTGATGAGGTTGTGAGAACATGGAACACACACCAAATAAGATCGAGGCCTGTCCATGGGTTGCAGGGGGGACGCCCCATTCTCATGTTCTCTATGCCACAGCTCTAAGGAGCAGCAGAGGACAGACTCCAGTGTATTCTCCCGGAGGAGGTTGCAGTGTGCAAGGAGGGCAGTACCCCTGTGATGAGACTGTTTTTGGACTGTGTGTTCTCCTAATGGGTGTAAATGGTTGGAGCTCTCCTGTGGATGCATATAGTGCAGTGGAACTGTATTCACTCTTAAGAAATTAAATACTTGAAACTATTTAAATAGCCTGCATCATAATGGATACTTTGTTTCTGCATTGCCCCGGAAAAGACACTTCAAATTTGCCCAAACACTGTCACCTATTATTGTAACCTACTGTTAACATTACAGACCCTTTGGAAAGTCTATGTTAAGGAAGGTGCAGAGATAATAAGAAATAAATCATATTTAAATTCATAAAATTATGGAGCAATGAAAAACAAAAGCATTGTGCACCTAATTGGAGCAGTGATATTTCTTTTTTGCAGAGCCAGTGATACATTGTATAATATGTGTCCTGTGCTGAAAGTAACAAAGGCATTATTGTATATGTAGTATCAACAAAATGTCATTAATGTTTTACTCATCAAATGTATTCAAATAAGAAAGAAATGACCTTGTGAGCATTGAACAATATTTTCCTCTGAATGAGTAAGTACAAGTACAATTACTTCAAACCTAAAGAGCCTTGAAAACCTTTGAAATCATAATACTTTTTCATCTCTCGCAAATGATGTTGGTTTAGTTAAGTGTTTTTGTCTTTGTCTAGTGATTTTCCCCTTTCATTTTGAATAGTAACCTTCCCTCTCGTTTCAGATACTCTGACCTCCCTTCCTTGTGTGTCTCCCACTCCTGTGATTGTCGACCACGCCCCTGATTGTTTCCACCTGTTCCCCATTACCTGGTGTATTTATTGTCCTCGTCTCCCTTTGTCCTGTTTGTTTCGTTTCTTGTGACAGTCTACCAGCGTATCGTGCCAGGAATAATCCCAAGCAGAGCTTTGAGCCACGTCTTGTCTGAGTATTCATATATTCATGCTCCTAGTGTTTTTCCTAGTGATGGTGAGATGAAGCCTTATGAAGCTTTGAAGCTTTCCAGTCAATTGGTTCGCAAAAGGGTTCATCTCATGAGGCTTCATCATGGGCTTCATTTGAACACAAACCCCCTGCTGGTCAAAGTGTGTAAAACAGGCAGATTGGACATCTCAACAGTGTGCTCTATCTCATACCGAGTTCCCATTGAGTAAAGCCTTAGAATAACTCTAAACAACGAACATAAAATCATATTTTCATGTTAACAATATTGTATTTATTCCAGTTTAATGATTGTGATTGAAAAGCCTAAGGAGGCTGCTAAACATTGCAAAGAGGGATTTGTATTCCTTAATAATATTCATAAACTTAACCATGTTGTAGCCTGAGAAAGGCTAAACCATATCAAAGAATACATTTATTAACTACATTATCTCATTTAGCTGTAGCTTTTATAAACAACAAAAAATACGTATTGTTCAGTCGTTGAACCAGGGACCCTGCGGTCACGAGTCAACTGCTTTCCAGCTGAGCCGCAGCACACACACTAAAGCTCCCTGAAAACACTGCAACATATTTATTCATGTTTTTATTTGTTCATGTTTTTATTCCTACATTTATTTATGCTTGTATCTATTTATACTTATGACATGTTCCGACCTCTATATAAGTGAGGGTCTGAGCTCTCTTGATTCCATCGTGTCCCCGGGCCCGCCGGGTACAGGAGGGGTAATATGGTTCTTATTATACATCCATGGGTATTATGAGCGTTGTGGTTCAACGGTTCAACCGATCTGAATCGCTTCGTGAAGCAGTCACGTGGTATCGACAGGCAGCGAGGCTTCGTTTGTCATCGATGACGTCACTGGCCCAAAACGATACAAGCCTCGATACATGCTTCACAAAAAGCTTCGGGGATTACTCGACACACGCTCCGAAGCCTCGGCGCAATACGTAACATCACTAGTTTTTCCTCATTGAAGTGATTTTGTTTTGTTAGTGTTTTTACTCATTAAGAGTGACTTTGTTTTGATACTGTTTTTCCTCATTAAGAGTAATTTAGTTGTATACCACTGTAGTTGAGCTTTGGTTTGAATAAACCTTTTTTTGTTAAAACCTGTGTGAGTCGTGCATTTGAGTTCACACCCGTTTATTCAGTCGTAACATACTTTCATTAAGAAATTACCCAAAGAAAATATGACATGTACAATTCGGTTTTAGTATGCACATGTAGGACTAACAGTCATTCTTTCTGTAAACAAGAGACTGTTAAACAGTGTCTCAGAACCCTCTTCTGTAATCAACCAGAATTTGTGTGAATGTTAATTTTCATCATGTTTTAAAGAATGTATCTATTTGCTTGTGTAAATAATTGTCACACTTAAGCTTAAAATGAGAACGATAATGTCTGGCCAACAGCTTTCAATATCAATATTCCTGCCCAGGGGCGGACTGGCCATTGAGAATACCGGGAGTATGGGCATAGATATGTCTCATAATTATTTGTGTGAACATCAAAATAATTTGTGTGTAAATATGTGATTTGGAAATGTAAAACACCATCCACAAATGCATTTAAAAGATTTGCAAACTCACAAATAATTGTACAAGTGTAAAACGGATCTGCAAATACGTTAAATATTTTCACAAATAAAAAAAATATCTGTGAATATCTCTTTAACATTTACAACTTTCGATCCGGCATTTATGAATCCATTTTGTATTTTTTGACCAAAAATGCGCTTGCGGATCTAAAATCTCTGCTCGTGGATCTCACATTTCTGCTTGTAGATCGTCTTTTTACACACACGGAATTTTGAGACATATTTTCCGCCGGTCTCCGCTAAAATCTACTCGTGTCACTCGGTTATTTTCGGAAACCACGTGATTGCCCGCTGATGACGACATTTCCGCATGATTTAAAAGTAAGAGCATGATGGTTTGTTTAACGTTAGATGCATTCTTTATCACCATCATCATCATGTTATAGTGATACAGTTAGTTTGTGTTAGTTTATTGGTTCAATATAGCATATATCGAGCACTTTCGTTGATGTTGAAGTAAAGGCTATAGCCTACGCCACTTTCGGGTCCCGGGGGAGCAGCTGGCAGCGAAGCAGCCCAGATAAAACTCTTTCTTCATTGTTTGTGTATTCAGTCAAGCGGGTCGAAGTTACAAAGCACTTTACATCTTATTAATCGGCCTAATTTTACCTTACCAGTGCAGTAATAAAGTAATCTGTAGGAAAGCACCGTATTTAGGTTAGCCTTCATAGTAAGGCTACATTAAATGTTATAATATTCATCGTGTCCTTTCTCCTGTATATGCATATATTCCTGTCTATTACCTTCATTTGTATTTAATGTTATTGGGTTTATACTTGTTTCCACACATGTGAGGAATGAAGTATCTATCTATAAATCCATCTATCTATCTGTCCGTCAATCTATCTATCTGTCTGTCTGTCTGTCTGTCTGTCTCTCTGTCTACCTACCTACCTATCTGCCTGCCTGCCATACCTACCTACCTAAAAAACAGAGCATTAAACAAACCATCATGCTCTTATTTTGAAATCATGTGGAAATGTCGTCATCAGCAGGCCATCAGGTGGTTTCTGAAAATAACCGAGTGACACGAGTAGATTTTAGCGGAGACCGGCGGAAAATATGTCTCAAAATTCTGTGTGTTGTTGGAGTCTACCGGACCAGGTCCGTCCTCCGCGCAGATCGTTTGGATATGGCCAGAGCGGGGTCGCCGTCCGGATCTGCCGATGACCTTTCTTAGTTCTGAGGGAAAAGGAATTGTGTCCTAGACACTATTCTCTGTTAGCTGTACAAAACTAGACTTTGCACTCCAATGGATTGTTTCTTCAAATAAGCACTTTATTACACAGTTCAACAAAGATATATCAATCCATACTATACCACAAAACGCCAGCGCCTTGGACCCCTTCTTGAGTTCCCACCGTGACAAGCTCGTCAGTGTGAGATCCCAGTTGAAGTGAGTGCCGAATTCTGAATATATCTTGTTCTTTATAGTATTTGCTGTGAAGCCCCCACCTTTGGTGCTCTCTGTGCTGCAATCTGGCTTTTCTGCCCAGCAACACCCAGTTTTAGCTAAGGTCAGGCCAGGGCCATACTCCCTTTTCCTAATTACCTGTTTTAACTGGTTTTCTCACAAGACAGTTGCGCCTGGTGTGGCTCAGGGCCCCACATACCGTACCATGGTGTTCTGTCCTTGAAGATAACAGGATGTAGCCGGCCAGCAGTAAACTTGAACACGTTATTTTTCCACTCAGACAGCTCAATGTTTTTAGCGTTTCCTATAACAGGATTTACTATATCTTATATTCACAGTTACGTTTTGCCTTATCTTTATCCTTCAATCCCCCTTTTGCCCCATTATAATGATTGGGGCAACAAAACAACGCTATTGTTTATGTACATTTATGTCAGCTGTTTTAGGCTTCTGTCTCTCTTTCCCACATTCTGCCATACGGTGGTACTGGTGGTGCTGTCGGGAAAGTGTCCATTGCTGCTGCTTCTTCTTCGCCTTCCTCAATGTCTGGGTTGTTTTCTAAGGATAGCAAGGCGAGTTGTTGGCCCAGGGGAGTAGAAGGTGCTATGGCGGTACTAATTATTTTGTCCACCATTGAGCGGATACATGGGATGCAGCAGCACCCGCACAAGGTCAAAATTGCTGCAAACACGGCCATTGATATCTTGTGTAGTTTCATTTTGTGGGGAATTTGGATTATTACTTTGGTCAATGATTTGTCTCCCCCTTTCACCCACTATGATAATGATTATTCCAACAATGATGAAAAAACAAAGTGTTAAGGCCAAGCAATAGAGGTGTTGGTTAGGTCCTGAATTCTTCTTCATCTTCGTTTTTGTTGTAAAAGTTCTTTGGTGTATCAGTGTAGGTGAGTGTCTCTTGTGTGGTGTGTGTATGTGATGCGTGTGGTGTACCGCCTACTTTGGGGGAGCGGTCCCTTGTTGTGCCTCCTCGCCGGCTGTTATCGCCTGGGCTGCCGTTGGTTCTCCTGTTGTCTCCTCCTCCTCGGAAGTTGAGTCGATGTCCACACTTGGGGGTTGGGGGGCTTCGGTTGTTTGCCTGATGTTCAGTTGGCCTAGTTGGCCTAGATGGATGGTGTCAGCGAGGGTCCTGGTAGGTGCTGGTGCTTCCACACACCTGCTCCAGTGGTACCACGTGTCCCCCTTTCCTTGTAGGCGGACGGCATGGGATGTCCTCTGGGTCACTCGGTCGGGGCCGGAGAGCCTGGGGTTGACAGTCAGCCTCCTGCGTCTCGGGTCCCCCTTTCGGCGTCAGCAACCTGTGTGGAGAAATCTGATACAAATCCCTCAAGCCTACGCTCCGGGCTCTGGGGCCCTCGGCTGTTTGACCCACCAGTGCGTGGCAACTTGGAGCCTGTTGGTGGGGTGTCTTAAAACAACAGACGTCTGTGCACAGGTTTTCTAAATTAATTGTGCAGCTTCAGAATCTTAATACTTGGACTGTGCCCACTAAATGAGAACCCCAACATCTTTAGGTAAACTAAATAACATATTTCAATAGCTCTGAATTTCTGACAAGCATCTGTATTTATTTTTAAATGAAATCCCTGAGATCCCATTAAAAATCTAAATATGATTTGAACTGCTAATGTTTCTGGTAAAGAAACACACTAATCTTATGGATTCAAAAACAACCAAAATCACAATACTAACAAAGTGAACGGCTTCCTGGTGATACTGCTTCTACCCGTCAGTGCTTAGATATTATCCCGCTGAAAAAATGAATACAGAATTCCAACAAACTGTCCTCAAATGTCTTTCTATTATGTATTTAGATTAAATGTATATCCCCATAATGACCTCAACAATAAAGTCTATGGCTTTTACTTCTTTACCAGGCTAGTTACATGATGTTGTCCAAATTACATTCTATCTCATTACATTACTATGTTTTAACTTTAACTGTAAATATGTTCTTTCTACATTTCAAACCTTAGTTACTTTAATACCTGTTGAAACATTAGTTGACACATTACTCACAGGTCAGCTTCTTCAGTATTTCATTCTGGACTTACATCTCTCTGGTAGCCCCTTGGCCACTGATTCTTTATCTGTGTTACCTGCTATAACTCAATCAATATTAGAGACATGTCAACATTCATCACACAGTGTGTTATCCCCAAATATGGAGCAGGTCAATTCTAAAACTGTCAATCAATGATCAGATTGAACAATGGAGTTGGGCAGCAGGTCCCTTTCAGTCCCTAAATGAAAAATGTACATTGTAAAGTTTACACTCCCCCTTTTTTACACATTATCTCATGTGTAAACAAAAACCTGTATGGGAAGAAAACCTTCAGGTCATAATGGATTATAAGACAATACAAAACAGTTTTCCCAAATGTACATCCATTATTTCCACAGTAAACACTTCAGTGAAATGAAGTGTTTCTCTCCATCTTTCAGTCCTAAAAGAAACAGAATCTTCAATTGTCATAGTTTGAGTTTCACATTCTGCAAACCGCCACCTCCTGTGGGAGTGAAATATCAAGTAGGTTAGAAACGGTTTCCCCTTTTGTGCAATGTTAGGAAACCTCTCATTTCACACATTATTATCACACAGAAATAATGTGTTAGTCCAAAACATGCTTGATTAGTCATCGTTTTAAATCATGCAGTTGCACTGATCAGATGCAAACATACACTCACTCACACTGTCAGGTTTTAAAGTTAGGTTTTGGTCAGGTACACCTCAGAGTCAGTCATTGACAGTGCCTTCCCAAGTTACCCTGTCTGTCAGGGTCAAAGGTCAGTTGGTCTCAGTCTTTTTGGCCATGTGTCGTGCCCTGCAGAGATGTTCCAGCACAGGCCAGCATCCTCCGTCTATAGAAATCTGTATATATGGAGCGCCATCATTTATTAATTCACAATTACAACTATAATGTTCAAGATATCTCTGTTTTCCCAAATTCCCTGAAAAGTGTTAGCCAAAAAATGTCACTTCCTTATTGTACTACTACTGCAGTTCATTTACACCTAATCAATATCAACACGTCTAATAGATGTAATTCAGAAACTTGTGTACATCACTATTATCTTGTGTCAAAACATTATCAGGATCTGTAAAGCTCTGCTATGTATTCCATAACTCATTCTATTAATTTATCTTCAATTCTGGTGCACTTAAAGAACAATGTTACCCTCTTTAACAGTGCGTGGAACCCTGGGTGTCCTGAACATGTAACAATCACTCCTTCCCTTATCAAGGACCTAAAAACAGAAGTAATTTCATCAATGGTTTGTAGCTGAACTTAGGAATCATCCCTCATGGTAGGTATGTTTTTACTTTTTAACATCTCTAAATGTCGGTTAATTACTAACTAAATTAATGTCCATTAGGAGGTGGTGCCGCTAGTCCTCTAAACTCATAATCTGGTGCCGTGCGCTTCCTGTGAAGCTGCAAGTAAGATTTAAAAACCACTGCAGGGTGGGTCGAGTGACCCCTCCTCCCTATTGGTCGTCAATAATATGCACCCTTACTGGGTGATTGAAGGCCCCACATTATTTCCCATTTCAGCATCAGCCCTCTTTACTCTAAAATTACTTTTTAAATAGGAATATGTAGAAATGGAACAAATATTCAATCTTCAGAAAAGTTCTTAACCAATGTCTATCTGGTGAACAGCCAACATATTTTAAAATGTCAGATGTATAAAAATAAGCCTAAATACTCCCTTACCGTCAAAGTCCAAATCTAGTGTGTAAAAAGACGATCCACAAGCAGAAATGTGAGATCCACGAGCAAAGATTTGAGATCCGCAAGCACATTATTGGTCGAAAAATACAAAATGGATTCACAAATGCCTGATTGAAAGTTGTAAATGTTAAAGAGATATTCACAGATTATTATTTTTTTGTGAACATATTTAGCGTATTTGCAGATCCGTTTTACACTTGCAAATGTACTTGTGAGTTTGCAAATCTTTTAAATGCATTTGTGGATGGTGTTTTACATTTACAAATCACAATTTACACACAAATTATTTTTATGTTCACACAAATAATTCTGAGACATATCTATGCCCATACGGGAGTTTCCCCGGTGGGCCGGTGCTGTGTGTGGGCCGGAGGGCCAAAAAAAAAAAAGTTTATAAAAAAAAAAAAATCTTTTGTTTGCCTAAATCCTACCGGCCCACATTTGTAAGTGTTCCGGCCACTCCCTTTTTTTTTTTTGCTGACCTAAATCCTACCGGCCCACATTTGTAAGTGTTCCGGCCCAGCCCAGTGGGGTGTGGCCAGGGTTGGGTTGTAACGGAATACATGTAACGGTGTTACGTAATCAGAATACAAAAATCAAGTAACTGTATTCCGCTCGCGTTACATTTGAAAAACGAGTAATCTGATTAAAGTTACTTTCGTAAACCTGAAGTGAATACATTTTGGATTACTTATTGGAATTATTGGTGGAAAGATTTCCTCACAACATTTAATATTCATTACTAAAGGTACAGCCGAATCATCACAGCGCACAAAACCGCGCAGATGGACCAAAAAGGGGAGCGTTTGAAAAAAAATTGCGGGTTCGCTCAGTGAAACAATAACAACGTAACATGGAGGAACAAAAGTCTGCGTTTAAATCGTGTATGTGTGTGTGTGTAGAGGTGTGTGTGGTTAAAACACATCAGCCACACCGCTCTTTAGCCTTTCTAATGATTCTGAAGGTAAACACAGTGAAGGCGGTGCGTGAAAGGCGGTGCGTGAAAGGCGGTGCGTGCTCCTCTTCTGGCTGAGTTAACCCTCCCGCTGCCTCCTGGTGCTGCAGAGATTTCATGAAGTGAAGGAGGTCTTCCTTCTATAAAACAGCTGCGGGCAGCAGATACTGTGAGAGTCACAGACATGCATACATATCAAGGCAGACTGGTGCACACACTCTCCTGTTTTGCCAATCCGGTGCTTAAACAAATATAGCTCTACACCCCTGGCCGAAATGTCCTCAAAATTAAGTCCGAGTTCGACATTTTAATTAATGTCCTGCCAACACTGGCAGGACAGAAGGCGACACGCTCTTTCTAAGCCATGTCCTCACATCCCAAGCTGCATCCCCAAAAAGTTTATTATGTTGTTACAACAGGGTTCAGGGGGAGTGGCTGTACGGCTGTACCCGTAGGATAGAAAAGGGGGTAGTGATGTCTGACTCAGAGGTTGCGCGGCTGTGGAGAAGAACGTGTTGCCCACATTCTGTTACTGAGTTTAGGCTAGTTAGCTAGCAGGTCTATTGTTTTGGGTGCAGTCACGTTTGCCTCCACTTGCTGTTCAAATAAATGTTGAAAGAAAAAGTGAATCTGTTTACAATTCTGTTTTTATATGGGTGAAGAAGAAGAAGAAGAATTTGGAGGGATGAAACCCTCTTTAATGGTCACACATGCAGAGCACACAGTGACATGTGTTCTCTGCTTTTAACCCATCCTAGTACCAGGAGTCTAGTACTAGGAGCAGTGGGCAGCTATTGTACAGCGCCCGCGGAGCAATGGGGGAAGGGGGATGTCTGGTGCCTTGCTCAAGGGCACCACGGCAGTAGGTGAACTGGGACCTCTCCAAGTAGAAGTCCACACTCCAAATAGGTCTGGTCGGGGACTTGAACCGGCGACCATACGGCCCACAGTCCAAGCCCCTACTGACTGCCATAGATTTAGTCCCTAATGTTGCTCTCAAAATGCACCAGATTGATGCATTTAACTTCAACATTTAAAAAAAAAATCTTCCCGGGGGAGCTTGCCCCTGGACCCCCCTAGAGGAGGTGAGGTACACCACCTGCCCACACCCCCTGTTAAATTGTCTCACCCACATTGAGGATACTTCCTACGCCCATGTTTTATTCCATGTGTCAAGTCAAAATGTTATTGCATCAATGATCTGTTAATATTAAAATCACTAAATATATGCTGTAACTATTTTGCTCTAGGCAACTCAAGGGCTCAGGTAATGTGATTTACTATATAAATATTTGTCCAAAATAACATAAAATGCATAGGGTTTTTACATACCGCGCATTAAGTGGGCCTGTCAGTCAATTAATCCCCAGGCCACTTTTTCCCCCCAATCCGCCCCTGTGCCTGCCTACACAATGTCCATTATCCAGATGTTGCTCTCTAGAATAGAATTGAACTCACTGCAGAAGTCACGAAACTATCATAGTTGTCAGACAGTTGCAATATCATCCCACATGCACGTCCAATTGGCATTCTTGTGAAACTGCTTTGAGCTATGAACTCCACCTCGATTCGACCAGATGTCAAGCTAGCTTGATTAGCATGTACTGGCAATCTTAAAATCCTTTCACAAAAATGCTCCCAATAGCTTTCCATGTAGCAGTAGAGAAATGATGCCTGAGGAAAGGCACTTTTACAGTTGTTCCAAGGGTGCATCGTTCATAAAACTCTTCCCTGAAGCTACTGTAGACATCTCTGACAACTCAGTGACATATCAGTGTGTCACTAAGACTGTCATCAGCCCCTGTTTGCGCTGGACCAAAAGTGATCTCAGGGTCAGAGGTATCTGCTTCGAAAACAGTATAATTGGTTTCCGCAGACAAAGTGATAGGATCACTGTTAATGTTGGCAAAGGGACTTGCAGGGTTCTCTCTGTTTACTGAGGACTCTGTGACGCTTTCTTCTGTTACGCTTTCTTCAGAAATAATGAACACCTCTGGAAGGTAGTCATGAGATTCATCCGTCATCAACTGATTATTTGTCTCTATTGTGAACTCCAGTGTGGACTGTTTATTCTGTGGCAGTAAATCAGGCTCAGACACAAAGCTATCACAGTCATCATGAGTCATCATGAGCCTCTTCATGCAGCATTGATTTTGGTTGAGTTGCTATGTAGAAGCGTAAAAGTGGGAGTTTGACAATGTCATATATCATTTCGATAGAAACATCATTCGGGAAAGGATTTTGCTTGAAGTCCCAAACGTCACATTTGAAATTAGATTTGTGACCTTTGCTTGATTTACCCTCTGGGAAGGACGGAGCCTTTCCTTCTTTTAATATGTCGTTAAAACCTCCGTGAGCGTTAATATGGACCTTCCTTGTGCCCCCACCTTGCTTTGCTCTGACCTGTTTTGTTACTTCATCAATAGTGTGAACCCATCCTAATTCAATATTTCTTGTGGACTGTTTAGCTTTTCTTCTTGATTTGCGAGACGTTTCTGGCACCTCTTCACTGTGGCTTTCCTTTCTTAGTTTGAGCTTCTGCCTTAGTTTGTCAAACAGACCCTCTTTTCGCTTTGATGTGTTAATGTGATGCTTGCAAAAATTAAACAGAGCAATTCTGTCTCCATAAGATGGAAGATAATTGGCCAGCTGAGCATCTTCCATCAGGAGGATGACATCTCTGTCAATCTGTAAATAGAGAATATGAGCATGTCTGTTACTTAAGATAGATGTCACTTTCTTTACTTCTACATGTGAATTATAACAAATTCCTAAATGACATTGATGTTGAATGTTTGAAAAATATAAATTAATTCATGAATGTTCAAAACTCATAGTATTTTAGGTATTACTTAATTCCAGAATAACAATAATAATGACCCTTCCAATAAAGTCAGGACTTTTGTATTTAGAAGTTATGTCTTTTGAAAATAAAACGTATCAATTAGATAATAATAGTTGACCCCCATCTCATTGAGCAGTTATTTAATTGGAAGAGGTTCATTTTAAAGGTCCCATGTCATGCTTTTCCGGTTATTACCCGTCCCCTTGTGTGTTATGAAGGTTTTTATGCATGTAAACGGTCTGCAGAGTCAAAAACCCTCAAAGTACACCCTGTAGCGAGTAACACTCTAACACAGAAAAGACCTGTCTATGCTGCTCCAGAACGCCTCGTTGGAGATTTCTCTTTTTCCATTATTTGCTTCCTGGGTTCTGTGACGTGTGAACACCCAAATCAACAACAAATTACCGGATTCGCCCAAATGGACCAATCCGCGGAGCACCTCACACACCAGGACCCCTTGGCTAACTAACAGGGAGTCCCCATTGACTTGCATAGAGCTCCCTGAACGCTGGTAATAGACGAGTTGGGATCGCGGAGAAATGCTCTCCACAGACCCATTCTCACAGCGTTATAAACCTTTTTCTTACTCAATATCAAGCCACACTTATTGTTTTTACTTCGGCTGTGAGTGCTTGTGTGTGCTCAGGATGAGTTTCGCTGTATCGCCGACCCGGAAACCTGTCCGCTCCCCTCGCAGCAGCTCCCCTCGCAACGTTCCGACCAATCAGAGCACACTGGGCTCACAGGGAGTGGGGGGGGGGCAGGAGCTCCAACAAGCCGTTTAGGACAGAGAGTGAATACACATACTATACAGAGATGCTGTGAGAAACCAATGTGAGTTTGGAGAATTGCACAGTATAAATCTATTCTAGTAGACCTCAACAATGGAAATGTGATCAGTAGAAATGGCTTTAAGTATCATGTACATGTGACCGGAGGTCTTCTCCTTTTGTGCCGCTGCTTGGCACCGGGCCAGCGCACCAATTGTGCGCGGCTATTTAAGCTGATGTACCAAACTGGGTCCCTCCCATTTTCCGCTTCTCCATGTGGTGGCTGCAGCTGGCGTAGTAACGCAAATTGTTTGGCGTGGCAGCATTCATGTCCTACTCTCTACCAGACAGCTGACATCCGGGGCGTTAGAGGAGGCACTAGGCTTGTTTGAGACAAGCAAGACCTGCGCAGACCTGCGCAGTTGCGATCAACGTCTTGCTAGTGCGTTGCATGATGGTTAGTCATTTTTGTCCGACTTGCTCTGGAGGCTCGCCCACATGAGACTTTGAAATCTCGCGGGACAAAGACGCCCGCAGCCTTGAGAGCGAGGCGAGGCGAGTTGGCGCAGTTGCTCTCCACGAGCTGCGGAAGCGAAATGCTTGATGGGAAACGGCTCGCTGGTATCTCGAGCTGAGCGCTCATTGGTGGTTTTTACCACGTGCTGCTGATGAAACTCTCCAATTGGCTGGCAAAAGTTTGTTGTTGTTTTGTGTCAGTTTTACGTCGCCACATCCATTCCCATTTTTCATCATTGTTCCACAATGTTTATCATCATGAAATTAATATCTATATATTTTATACTATACTGCTTACCGTTTTCATACTTTATATATCTTAGCATATTCATACACACTGTTCATACTGCTCACAGGCTGATATCTAGTGTATTCATACCCCACTGTTTATTCATCATTCAATTCATTCTATATGTTATTCTGTAGATTGTGTACATTACTTTCCACTTTACTTGTTGCACCTGGTTAGAAGCTAAACTGCATTTCGTTGTCTCAGTACCTGTAATATGTGCAATAACAATAAAGTTGAATCTAATCTTGAGCAGGAACAAATGTATTTACTTAGTACATATCTGACATTAACGATTAAACACATTTGTGCATTCTTTATAAATGCAAACCGAGTCAAGCCGACTCCGGAGGTGGCGGTATGCACCTTAAAGTTGTTTGCAATCCGCCAAAAAACCGAGAGAAGAAGAAGAAGAAGAATGTAGTGATGGCAAAATGAAGCTTTGAATGAAGCTTCGAACCACTTGGACAATTGTGTCGGAAATAGGTTCATTTCTCGAAGCTTCAGTTACAGCGACCTCTCCTGGCGAAGTGCAAGGCTGCAGTGGATTTAACGTATCTTTGCCTTGAAAAATATTCGATGCACACACACACTAAGACTGAATTGTGTGTATTGGGTTATTGAGAAGAGACTAGAGAGTGCTGGACCTTTTTTTGGGCTGAGAGGGCCTTTTATCAGTTATTAAAGTATTAAAGTTGAAAAGCAATTATTAAAAGTTTAACAATTCCGGGCTTTGAACCAGCTGCGCGGAGGACATCGCCGCACCCTAGTCGCCGGCTCTATCCACTGGGCTATCTATTCCTTAGACACTCGAAGTGTTTTTAATTTTATATTACTCATTTTCTTTTTGTTCACAGCTTCTCCACATTTCGAAGTATTTCACGAGCCATAACAACCTATCTTTCTTCCTGGCTTGCTCTATAATGATCCAATTCAAATGCAATGCCAACAACAACTCAACAGCAACAACAACCCACACATTGCGCATTGTTTAGAGCGGTTATAAAGTGTTGAAGCGCTCACATTTGAAACGGTTTCAACCTGTCACCTGTCAGAATCGAGACGAGGCAGTGCATTGAATCGCGTGAATGGACCGTGAACCAGTCAAGTGATTCATTCAGGAAATGAAGCAGTTGCTGGTTCGGACGTCACATGTCACGTGACTTGAAGCAGTTGCTGCTTCGGACGTCACATGTCACGTGATTTGAAGCAAGCTTCGAAGCACTGCTTCTATGGAATAGGAAGTCCAGGGTTGAAGCTCCGTTCGAAGCTTCAGTGTCAAACTGCCATCACTAGAAGAATGCAAAGAAGAAGATGAAGAAGAAGAAGCCGACTCGGAGCTGTCCGACTTCCGGCGAGCTTTTTGACACCTCCCCCGGCTGCGATCGGCTACTCTCGTCCACTTTCGAGGCGAGCCGCAATGTGTCTCAAACAAGCCTATTTGCTCCGCCAGAGGCGCCGTGATAGCGGTGTTGCACACTGTTGCGGGATTTGGCCGTGGGATTTGCGTGTCTCATTCCCTCCCTTGTCGGCTCTGTGGCTGCGCCTGGCTGCACGGGGTGGGGTGTTCTAACTATTCTCGCTCCCCACCTTTGGCCATCATTCCCGTCCCGTGCTGCTGTTTTGGCTCTCTGTGAGTTTTGGGCTCTCTGTGAGCTTCGCTCCTCGCTGTGGACAGGCCCAGACTGCTTGCTCTGGCCTGTTGCTGGAGCCGTTCTTGGCGTCAGGGAATAGTCCTAATACACGACTATAAGGACATTTATTATTTAATTTGTGTATTCCTTGCTGTCCTTTACATTTACTTTAATTTGATTTAATTTGTTTATTCCTTGCAGTCCTTTAAATTTGCTTTAATTTGTTTATTCAATTGTTTACATTCATTCAGATTTGGTGTATTTTGTTGTTTTCTTTTGTTTATCCTTTTGTCAGAATTATAACCTTTTATCCTGTGCCGGACAGGTGCTGTGGGCCTGAGGCGGCAGCTCCCTGGTGGTGGCAGTGGTTTTCTTCACATATCTGTTTTGAGTGGTGTGCAGTGTCATGGGTGATTTATTTTGGACACCTTACTCCCCTTTTTGTTAACTGCCGCCGTGGTAAGCCAAGCCCTGTGGGTATTTTATTCAAATGTATTGTGTGTGGTGTTTTTAGATATTTTGTATGTTACAAATAAAACTGTATTCCGACCCTTAAAACTGTCTCTGCCCGTGGTGTAAAACGAATCTGATTGTCCTTAGCAGTATTAGACCTAGTCTTTATAATTTCCTGTGGGCGAAACTCCCCCAGGTGGCGTTGTCCGCAACCGACTTTAAACACCTACCCTCACCACTCCGCCACATTCATTCTGGCGTTGTCGGCAGGATCACCACATTAAAGGGGCAGAGACAAGTTTTTGTTTAGTTTTCTTACCTTTTTGATGTTTAGTTTCAGCAGTAAGTGTCTTTTCCCATATATGTAATTGTAGAGCCAAAACAGCAGTGTGTAATATAGGGATCCCTCTCTTCATACCATTGTGTGTGGCTTTGGTGTAGCTGTCCTCAGTTGTTATGGAGGACGAGATGCAGCAGCTCCGCGAGCTAGTGATGGAGCTCTAGGCAGACAACGAGCGACTTCGTCGGGAGCATGCTGCTTCAATCAATCAATCAATCAATCAATCAATGTTTATTTATATAGCCCAATATCACAAATGTTACATTTGTCTCAGTGGTCTTCACAGTGTGTACAGAATATCAGTATGACAATACGACACCCTCTGTCCTTAGACCCTCACATCGTACAAGGAAAAACTTCCAAAGAAAACCCAGTTTAAAGGGAAAAATTGGAGAAACCTCAGGGAGAGCAACAGAGGAGGGATCCCTCTCCCAGGACGGACAGACATGCAATAGATGCCGTGTGTAAATTGAAAAGATAATACATTTGCAACATAGGTAGACTAAATGTTTGGAAATGCATGTGTGTATAATAGGAAGATGAATCCACGAGGATATCCATCCAGGACCGATGATCCAGGACCACAGCCACGACTCGCGATCCAGGGCTCGCGACACAGGACCGCAGGATCATCCATGACTCCGGATATAGACACCAAAAAGAAAGACATTTGGGGAAGCTGGGTTAATCGGAACATGAGTGTACACAGGTATAGACAGAGAGAAGGAAGAAGTAAGATGTCCCCCGACAAACTAAGCCTATATCAGCAAAACTAGGGGCTGAATCTAATCAGCCCTAACTATAAGCTTTATCAAAAAGGAAGGTCTTAAGCGCACTCTTAAAAACGGATAGGGTGTCTGCCGCCCGAACACAAACTGGAAGCTGATTCCACAAATGTGGAGCTTGATAAGAAAAGGCTCTGGCTCCCATTGTACTTTTAGAGACTCTAGGAACAACCAACAACCCTGCATTCTTGGAACGCAATGCCCTACAGGAGTGGCCAACCCGCGGCTCTTTGCCGAGTCTCATGCGGCTCCTCAGTTCATATCGAATTGCAATTGTGTTTTTTGCGCATATGTATCCCAGTTCACAAAGGGTTAACAACACACAAGTTCCAGCCCAATCGTTACACAGAGTTTTGAACAAAGAAGTGCTTTAGCCAATCAGAATGCATATCCTGCAGTACTGGAGGTGGGCACTCGCGATGTGACAGTGAAGGGAGAGATCTGCTTATGATCGGCAGAAATATAACTCAGATAAAACCATAATAACTCAATATGATGTTGTCAAATCAAAATGGTAACAATTTGCAGTGGTATGTGTATGTGAGAAGGCCTGCTCTCGGACAGCTGGCAGCGGACAGAAGGACTCCCGAATTTGGTGATTTGTGGTAAAGAAATAAACAAGAGAGAAAGTGCATCTCTGTCAGCAGAGCTTCTGTCAGTCAGAGGGTTAGGTACAAGTTGAGATGTCATGTGAGGAGAATTAACAAAAATACACTTTATTTATTTGTAAATGACGGTCATGAATGTGTGTGAGAGATACAGACAGAATAAAGCCAGGCATATTTTTATTAAATGATGTGCCCTTTCATGCATTTGAGCCCCTTCCACATCCTCTGCACGTTTCAAAGAAGCAACATGCATAGTAAGATAACTACTTTTTTCAAATGTTTTGTGTGAGACACAATATTAATAATTGACAATAACTGGCCTCTGGTCTTAATACTGGTAGGAGAGGTTTAAGTATATTTCTGTCAATATCATGGACTGTGACATTTATAGGAAATCTGGCTGAGCGGAGGTATATGTTTCTGTGAGAGGGCGTGTGTGTGTGTGTGTGTGTGTGTGTGTGTGTGTGTGTGTGTGTGTGTGTGTGTGTGTGTGTGTGTGTGTGTGTGTGTGTGTGTGTGTGTGTGTGTGTGTGTGTGTGTGTGTGTGTGTGTGTGTGTGTGTGTGTGTGTGTGTGTGTGTGTGTGTGTGTGTGTGTGTGTGTGTGTGTGTGTGTGTGTGTGTGTGTGTGTGTGTGTGTGTGTGTGTGTGTGTGTGTGTGTGTGTGTGCGTGCCTGTGTGTATGATGTGGCTCTTTGCAGTAACACAATAAAATGATTGGCTCTTTACCTCTGATTGGTTGGCCACCCCTGCCCTAGTAGGACAGTAGGGTATAATGAGTTCTTTAAGGTAAGATGGCTTCTGCCCATTAAGGGCTTTGTAGGCGAGAAGAAGAATTTTAAATTATATCCTTTGTTCTATAGGGAGCCAGTGTGAGGCAGCCAGAACAGGAGTAATGTGGTCCCTTTTCCTAACTCTGGTTAGTACACGAGCTGCAGCATTTTGAATCAGCTGAAGCGACCTGACTGACTTCTTGGTACTCCCTGATAATAAAGAGTTACAATAATCCAGCCTAGAAGTAACAAATGCATGGACTAGTTTCTCTGCATCGTTTTGAGGCAAGATATGCCTGATTTTTGCAATGTTACGTAGATGGAAGTAGGCGGTCCTTGAAATTGATTTTATGTGGGCGTTAAAGGATAAATCCTGATCAAATATAACACCAAGATTCCTTACAGTCTCACTGGAGGCCAAATTAATGCCATCCATAATTAGTATATCTTTAGATAATTTGTTTCGTAGATTCTTCGGGCCAAGTACAATAACTTCAGTTTTGGTCGTGTTTAACATCAAAAAGTTTAAGGTCATCCACGTTTTTAAGTCCTTAAGGCAGTCTTGAATTGTATTTAGATGATTAATTTCATCAGGCTTGATTGATAAATATAGTTGAGTATCATCCGTATAACAATGAAAGTTTACAGAATGATTCCTTATAATATTGCCTAACAGAAGCATATATAATGTGAACAAAATAGGTCCGAGCACTGAGCCCTGTGGCACTCCATGGCTAACTTTGGTTTGCGTGGAAGATTCATCGTTAACACGTACAAACTGAGAGCGTTCAGATAGATAGGACCTAAACCAGCCTAAAGCAGTTCCCTGTATGCCAACTAAGTGCTCTGGTCTTTGCAATAGGATATCATGGTCGATAGTATCAAATGCAGCACTGAGATCGAGCAAAACAAGAATAGAGACAAGTCCCTTGTCTGAGGCTATTAGAATGTCATTTGTGACTTTAACCAGAGCTGTCTCTGTGCTATGATGTGTTCTAAAGCCAGACTGAAAATCTTCAAATAAATCATTGTTTTTTAAGTAATCACACAACTGTTTTGCGACCGCTTTCTCAAGAATTTTTGAGAGGAACGGAAGATTAGAAATAGGTCTATAGTTGGCTAAAACCTCTGGATCGAGGTTGTGCTTTTTAAGAAGCGGTTTTATCACTGCTACTTTGAATGATTGTGGAACATAGCCTGATAATAAAGACATATTCATAATATTTAATAAAGAAGTGCTAATTAATGGAAAAACTTCCTTCAACAGCTTAGTTGGAATTGGGTCTAACATGCACGTTGATGGTTTAGAAGAGAGAATCATTGAATGTAATTGTTCAAGGTTTATGGCTGAAAAGCATTCTAGTTTACGATCTAGTGTAATATTAGAACTTACGTTTCCGGGAGCTGTTGATAACACTATCCTGCTTCGCGGATGGACTCTGGTGGTGCTTCTTCTTCTGCGCCGGGTCGTCATGACCCGTCTGCAGGTGTCACTGCTGTTGAGCGAGTTATTGTTATTCCAAGGGACCGTAAGTGTCCCATGTTTAATGGCAAGACAGGCATGGGCGTAACTAAATGGATAGAAGAAGTACAGGCATGTGTGCGTGCCCGCCATCTTTCTGCTGCGGACCAAGCCCTCTACATATTTGATTATTTGGAGAGAGAGGCGAAGGAGGAGATCAAGTTTCGCCCTAGGCTTGAGCGAGGAGACTCAGAACGAGTGTTCACCATCTTAAGGGAGCTTTATGGTTGTGCTCAGTCTTATGTCACCTTACAACAAGCTTTCTTTTATCGGCACCAACTTGAAGGTGAGACCCTTCAGGAGTTTTCCTTAGCTCTCATGGCTTTAACCCTCTGGAGTCTAATGGCGCATTTCCACTGCAGCGGGGTAGCCCATTTAAGCGTCCCTAAGGGTCCTCGCTCAGGCCTCGGGCTGCCTCGCTGGCCGTCCGAGGCCGTGGCGCATTTCCATTACAGTTTAGGACCTGGGGTAGCAACGGGGCGATCGGCTTTTTGGCGGGCTTTTTGGGCGGAGCGATGCTGGGTAAAACTGCAGTGGCGTCATCTTCAATGCGACACAACTCACAAAACACACACAGCAATGGAGGATGTGGAAGCGATCGTTTACTTGTTTCTGGTGAAATCCATGCTGTGCTCTGCATAACCTCTGCGAGAGTCATGGAGAGGACTATGATGATGGGTGGAATGCACCAGCAGCAGCAGAGCCTGGGGTAGCAGTGGCTCAAGGTGCAGAGGAGGAGGGCACTGACATCAGAGAGGGTTTGATGTGCTACCTGAATACCTAAATATGCATTGTATTGTATTCATTGTATTGAACATAAATACATCTTTTTTTTCATATACATGTGTTTTTCAAATGTTTTAAACAAATGTTATCTGAATTGAATATTTAGTAAATATTTGAATTTCAAGCACCAGTAAGTATGCCCCATAATAAGAACATTTGAGGAAATATCAGATCATGAAAAGAAAATCTTTCTAATAAATTAAGCGAATATCAAAGCTAACTATAAACATAAATACTAAAGTGTAAAACACAGCAAAACTATATTCATAAATGCAAGTGTAAAATAATGTGGACAACTGTAAACATGGATGGAGGCTAAAGTATCCACAACATAATATATTAAAATATAACCTCAATCTTTCTTCGAGACATGTTAAAAGCTTGCTTGAATGGGTTATAGGTTTATTTTGTTCTCTCATCTTTGAAATATATAAGGAATGTGTTGTTTGAGTCTAGTAGAACGAGGGTATTACAATCAGTGTTGTGCTAGTTACTGAAAACCAGTAACTAGTTACCATTACTAGTTACTTCATTTCAAAAGTAACTCAGTTACTTTACTGATTACTTACACCAAAAAGTAATGCGTTACTGTGAAAAGTAACGTTTTAGTTACTTAAAAAAAAGGGCTCCCATTAATGCCCTTATAGCCTTCATTTCAGTACTGTTATTGCATTGGAGAATAATACAATCTGTTGATCAACTTGACATGCATTATATGCAATCTGGATAGCATCGATATTAGCTGGCTTTACATTTTTGTATATTCTTTCTCCAGGTAGTTGGAAAAAGTGTTCCGTTTCATATGCCGTGTTCCGCCCGGACATGCTATCATGCTAACTAGCTCCCTGAAAGCGGGTGACTCCACTGTAGCAATAGCCTGCATGTGTTCTACAACATACCGTGCAATGGCTTTATCGACTTTTCCCTGGCTAGCAGTCCCTTGGTTAAAATCCAGCCGCTGTTGCTTAGGTGCAGGTGGAGGTGGAGTGGCGCCGGCTGAGTCTCTGTGGTCTTAGCTACTAGCTTCGTCCCAGCATGTTGTTTCTGCAGATGTTTTAAGAGATTTGAATGACTGGTTTGGGCAGTAGATATGCTCTTTGACCCGCCAGGACACAACTTACATTTAACTAAAACGTTCTGTTCTTTGTGCTCGACAAAAGTGAAATAGTGAGAATATCTCCAGGTGGAGAAACTAGACTTGAGCTCCGCCGCTGCCATGATAGTCTTGTTAGTAAACAACACAAACACGCCCACAGCCCGTCTCCGCATGTGACACAGGAAGTATTTAAGTACATTTACTCAAGTACTGTACTTAAGTACAGTTCTCATCTCTGTTCGCCTAGCTGTTGACTATATAAAAAACTAAAGCAGTAACGGAGTAACGCACCATGTAGTAACGGTAACTGAGTTACTGAATTTAAAAAGTAATGCGTTAGAGTACTAGTTACTGCCAAAAATAACGGCGTTACAGTAACGCGTTAGTCCCAACACTGATTACAATTGAGCAATTTCTACATGTATTATGTATTCATCATGTATTCTTAATACTATTACAAAATAAATGTAATAATGTTTTAGAGGAGGACCTCAAGCTAGCAAACTCAATTTCTTGCTTTAAATCTCTTAAAATTAAGGGGCTTTTTCCTAACTGATGGTGTTTGTTATTGCTTTATAAATCCATGTATGTTTATATCTTCTCTAAATCAAGATTATGTGAATCTGATTTTTTTCTGTTGGGTGCCATTCATTATCAACAAGAGATAAGATAAGTCAAATAAGTACTTTATTGATGGCAGTATAAAAATACAAAAAAAATGTTGTATCAAAAAGGCATGCCATTAAACAATACAAATAAACAATGTAAAACTGTATTGCAGCGAGCATAAATATACATGGCATTGTAAAAATAATTATAAAATGAACATTTTAAAGAAAATGAATAAACAAGGAAGTACAAATGTTGCATTTAAAAATTAACTAGATAAAAAATATATAATATGTACAATAACTATTAAGGTTATTTGAAGTATCACGGAGGAGACGGGCCGCGTCGGCTGCCCAGTCATGGTGCCGTTCCTGCTGGGCCCGATCCTCTCCTCCTCGTTTCCTCTTGCCTGGGTAACAATAAGATAATAATTAGCAATAAGGAAAAAACACTGGACAGGTACAGGTCACACAAGGATATAAGAATAACATGTATACACAGAACAACAGTAAGGTGAACTAAAGAAAGTTCTGGCCCGAGATTACAATGATTGTGAAAGTGAATTAAGACTTTACTTGTAACAGAGCATTTCCACACAGTGGTATAGCTTATTTTAATTACTGACGATGGATGATCCAAGGTTTAAAAAAACAAAACACAATTCCAGTCGTTTTGCCATTTCTATTTCTTACCTAGAACCACACGCTGCGGTGTCGTGATGGCACTCGGTGTTGGTGGTTGAGTTGGTGTCGATTCTTCGGCTGGGGTCCGTTCTGGATTCAATGACGATGTGGACGGAACACTGCCATCAACCGTTGTTCTGGAATGTTCCTCCTCACGAGTCCCAATGTAATCATCTTGAACAGCAAAATGACTTGTTAATTCCACAAACTACTGCAGCACAATACTAAATAGCAACAACAACTATAGAAAATAAAAACTGAACGCAAACAATAGCTCTAGCTAAGGCTATCTGCCTAGGCTATCTGCCTTAGCTAGCTATGTAGCTCTTCGGGGCTCCATAAAAGCATGGGTTGTCGAACATTAATGTAAGGATAAAATAGACTTCTTTGTTAGAAGTGAGCGTACCTTGCAGGGACTCCAGTAAAGCCGTTGCAGAGTCCAGGCCTCCCTCCCTCCCAACGTTGGCCGGTCTATGGCCGTAAATCTGGTCCTACAAGTCGAACCACTTCCATTGTTTGCGACCCGCACCACTCGTGTTGTTGTTGTCCTTTATTATGCGATATTCACTCTTCATCTTTTTCAGTTTTTCCCTACACTGCAGGAAAGTCCTCGAAAATCCGCGTTCGGACATCTGTGCAGAGACATCCTGGAACACTTTTACATTTTGCGTTGTTCCGTCGAGCTCCCGCTGGATTTTATCATCCCCAATGAGATGAAGGAACGTCGTCACCTCCTCGGTCGACCACGGTGTGCTTTTCTTAAAAAACGTAGCCATTTTTGTAGATGCTCCGTTTACAAAATGCTGTTTATAAAAATGCCGCAAGCTTGCTTCTAAATATATATGTGACGCTAGGGATTAACTCGCGCGCGATCTTGTGACGATTCTCTCTGACCAATCAGCAGTCGAGAGTGTTGACGTCACAGCCCTGGCCTGGTCTGATAGAACCACGATTTTATGGGGCCGGAAAAAGAGGGAAAAAGTACCCGCTAGCCGGTACTAGGCTTTATGGAAAGGCCACCAAAAACTGGCCTGGCCGCTTGAGGACGGTTAAGGACGCTTAAACGGGTCTACCCGCTGCAGTGGAAATGCGCCATAAGGGTATTTTCTCGAATTTTTGATGTTTTCTTAAATCCCCTTTTTAAATGTATTTCTTCTAACATGGCACCCCATGTGTTAAATATCAAAATGTTCAGGACAATCTCTGGTATTGCTATATATGCAAATTACTCACCTTAGAGCACTGTTTGATGAGATAAGTAGCTCAAAAGCTTAAAAAGTTACATCCGATTTTCGGAAAATCTTCAAAACTCTTGTGAAAACACAAATTTACTCATGTGATCGAATTGTTTTGGTGTTTTAGATTTGGTTACCAAAGTCTTAGGATCACAGAAGCAGTGAAATATTTGAATTACACTGTATATACATGTGTAATTCATGTCGAATTTTGAGTAAAACAGGTGTTTATCACTCTACATTAGGACTGAATAATGACTTCATATTACATACCAAGGTTCATGTTATGTGTAAAAATACAAATTGAGCATTCAACCTTTTTTTTTCAACCAACAATTTATTATAAATATGTTTTTTTCAACCAACTATTTATATAAATATAAGAAACTGGAAAATCTCACTATTTACAAAATTGAACATCAGAACTTTCAACCAACTATTCATTATAAATGTCAAGGCAGTGTCAAGGTCTTTGTCTGTCTTCCAAGACAGTGGGTCTGGCTGCTATGTAGGTGGGGGTGATGGTGCATGGGCTGCTGTGTAGGTGGGGTGTACAAGTGCTATATGAGACCTCCACGAGACCTCCTTGCTGGCTGGGTTGAAGGTGATGGCTGTGGTGGAGCCTTTGTGCTGAGGTGTATCTTGACCTGGTGGCAGCCGCAGATAGCGGTGGAGGCTGCTGTAGTGATGCTGGTCTGCTGGTCCTTGGTGGTGATGGCTCTAGTGAAGGCCCTTGAGCCACAGTAGATCTTGACCTGGGGGCCGGCACAGATGGATGTTGTGGCTGCTGGATAAACGCCGCCTGTGGGCCACTAGGCCCAGACAGCTGTGAAACATCTCTGTAAAACAAATAAAAATGTAGGACAATAATTACAACTAATTTCATTGAAATAAAGTTCAAGTAAAATGTTGCTCAAGCACAAATAACAATGCACACATAAAAAGAAAGTTTGGGAGGTTGCAGAAGGAGTCTCTCTCGATCTCTCACACACACACACACACACACACACACACACACACACACACACACACACACACATTTCCAGTTACTTTACTTCAGTATAAAATCACAGACACACATATACATAGGCTACATCTGATTACAACGTCTCATCTGTACAGGACGGTAAAATAATAACAGGCACACATAAATAAATCTATGACAAAGTCTCATCTGTACAGAACAGTATGATAAAATAATCTATGGCAAAAACATGTCACAGTAAATGTCTCCGTTGCGGGACGAATAAATGATTAATTTAATCATCTACACATGTAATCTCACTTTTCCACACCAAAATAACGTTTGCTAAAGTTCATGACTATCGATAAAAAATATATATCAATAAACCTATTGTTCATTTTCGCTGTATTCCCCACACATTGCCAGTACACTATTACTGTAATATGTACACTTACCCATGTCCAAATAGATCCTTGTTGTTGTCTTTGTGTTCTTCTTCTTTAGAAGAGTCGAAGACTTCAGGTTCTGAGGCTCTATCTTCACTGCTGCTAGCGAAAAAAATCTCTAGCGAAGTCGGCAACTATAAAGTTTTTTTTTAGCCATTTTCTCTGTCTCTCTCTCTCTCTCTCCACACAGACGTAAACTGATGGGAGACACGTGGTTTAAGTTTTTTTTACTTGGTGGGTAGGTCCTTAGTGATTTCTCGATGTCCATTGGTCATTTCAGACCATGATGGCTGCCGGCCGAGATTTCCTTGACGGACACACAAATCCACCAATCCCACACTGTGTAAAGTCAAGCTGCTTTGAGCGGCCATATTGGCTGCTGTGCCCTGGTTACAGTCTCACAGAATATACCGCTGGAAAGCTAACCTTCCAGCGATTCCGTGGATATCTGAATCATGTTTCTACTCCTTATAGTCGAAAATATATGATTAATTACGTAAAATTATGCGCACCTGGACGCGCCGGCGCGTCCACCGACTCCAGAGGTTTAATGGCTCCCTACAGATGCCTCGCTTCCAAGGCAAAACTTCTAGTAGTGGTCCTTTAATATACCGAAGGTGCCAGCAGCCTGGACATCTTGCTCGGGAGTGTGATGGTGTGCGGGCTCCCCCCCGACATCGTAGTAATTTTGTTGCTGGCGTTAACTCCAGTGCTTCTCTTTCTGCCCATCCCTCCTACCGGTCGGAAAACTGAAACCCACTGAGCTGCCGAGCCACAGCTCAGTTGGGGAGTCTACAGGTTCACTGGAAATTGCCGCGGCTGACTTAATTGGCTCTTGTCCAAACATCAATGTTATGATCGGAGGTGTAACTGCCCGTGCTTGGTGGACACTGGTTCCATGGTGTCCACAGTCACTGAGTTTCTTTTTGGAGAAGTTTGCACCTTGGGGCCTTAATCGCCTTCGCTCTTGTCACTGGCTACAGCTGCGAGCAGCTAATGGCTTAGCCATTCCATACATTGGCTACTTGGAACTTGATGTAGAGCTGTATGGCTAAGTGATGTCCCATTGTGGGATCCTGATCGTTAAGGACCCCCCTGGTGCTGTGTCTCCTGTCCCTGGAATCCTGGGGATGAATGTGATTCGTCTCTGCTATGGAGAGCTCTTTGGGGCCTTTGGCTCTTCTCTTGTTGACACACCCATCATGTCACAGGCACCTGTTGCTGTCATCGCAGCTCTACAGGAGGTCCACCAGTCTCCCACTCAGGTTCCAGGGAATCTCACTGGCATTGCGAGGGTCGGGGGAAAGCATGCAGTACGCATACCTGGAGGGGTGATTAAGCTGGTTGCTAGTACCTGTCCTGAACAGCTTTCTGGTCAAAGTGCTCTGTTTGAGCCCCCAGAGTCGGGCTTACCAGCTGGGCTGCTCGCCTCCCCATGCCTCGTACAGGTTGTCCGGGGTACAGCATACGTCCCTGTGGTCAATGTGGAGACGACCGAAGTTCTGCTTTACCCACGTACTAGTCTTGGTATCTTGAGTGCTGCCCAGGTTGTCAGCCTTCCCGCAGGTGTGACTGACGTGGGGTTATCCTTTGCAACTGTTTCCTCTCAGACAGCTGCCCCCTCAGTGCACGATAGGTTAGATACATTGGACATGTCTTCACTGACTAAGCAAGAAAACACAGGCGTAAAGTCTTTGTTGTTCAGGTACCAATCTGTCTTCTCAGCCCATGATGGAGACTTGGGCTGTACAACTCTCATTTCACATGACATCCCCATACTTGATGATGTGCCTGTCCGGCAGAGGCATCGCCGCATCGGAGTACGAAGCAGTGAAGGCCCACATTAACCAGCTCTTGGAGTCCCAGGTCATTAGGGAGTGCTGCAGCCCCTATGCATCACCAATTGTTCTGGTGAGGAAAACGGATAGGAGCCTGCGCTTGTGTGTTGACTACCGCCTCCTCAACAGCAAGACCAGGAAAGATTCCTTCCCCTTGCCTCGTATTGAGGAAACCTTGGATGCACTTTCTGGGGCCTGCTGGTTCTCCACCCTTGACCTAGCCAGTGGTTACAATCAGGTTCTGATGGCAGAGCAGGACCGGGCCAAGACCACTTTCTGTACACCTTTTGGGCTCTTTGAGTTCAACCGCATGCCCTTCGGGTTATGCAATGCCCCTAGCACCTTCCAGCGGCTGATGCAGAGGATGTTTGGCGACCAACAGGGCCAGTCACTACTGCTCTATCTTGATGACATCATCGTCTTCTCATCCTCTGTTGAACAACATCTGCAAAGATTGGAAACAGAGCTTGGTCGGCTTGAGAAAGAGGGCCTAAAGGCCAAACTTCAGAAATGTGTCTTCTTCAAACAGGAGGTTGGATACTTGGGCCATGTCATCTCCAGCCAGGGTGTCTCCACAGACCCTAGGAAGATTGAGGCAGTGGCAAATTGGAAATGCCCTCGTCATGTTTCAGAGCTGCGCTCCTTCTTGGGTTTTGCCAGCTATTACTGTCGCTTTGTAGAGGGCTTTGCAAAGTTGGCAGGACCTCTTCATCAGTTAGTGGCAGAGCTGGCAGGCACCAAGTCAAAGAGGAGATCAAATCAACTCTTGGATGCGGCATGGACACCTCAGTGTGAGGAAAGTTTTGAGTCCTTGAAATCCAAGTTGGTCTCAGCTCCATTGCTGGCTTATGCAGACTTTTCACGCCCCTTCATCTTGGAGATTGATGCCAGTCATAGTGGCCTTGGGGCTGTCCTTTCCAAGGAGAAGGACAGGGTTGTGAGACCGGTGGCTTATGCCAGCAGGGGTCTTCGGCCCACTGAGCGCAACATGTCGAACTATAGTTCCATGAAGCTGGAATTCCTTGGGCTCAAGTGGGCCATGACCGAGAAGTTTCGAGAGTACGTACTGGGGCATAAGTGTACTGTCTACACTGACAACAACCCGTTGAGTTACATCCAGTCTGCCAAACTGAGCGCCACGGAGAAACGGTGGGCGGCCCAGCTTGCGTCTTTTGTCTTTGTTGTCAAATACCGCTCTGGTCGCAGCAATGGGAATGCTGACGCACTTTCACGGCAGTACGTGCCTGGTACTTTGCTCCCTGCCAACCTTCACCAAAACCCACCCTCAGGTCTTGTGGTGCCTGCAACTCAGTCTTTGGTCTCGGTTCTTCCAACTCACTCGGCAACCGATCTTCGTGCCTGGCAGGAAGATGACCCACTCCTCGAAGAGGTATTGGTGTTTTGGCGACGTAAGGCTCAGCCTACCTCGGCTAAGAGGCAGCAGCTTCGCCGTCCAGTCATGGCGCTTTTACGTCAATGGGACCGCCTTGTGGAGAAAGACGGAGTCCTTTTCCGACGAGTGTTCCGTTCTGATGGAGGTGAAGAATATCTTCAGCTCATTTTGCCTGCTGTTCTCAAGCAGGAAACATTGAAGCAGTTACACCAAGAGCATGGCCACCAAGAAATCGAAAGGACTACGGAGTTAGTCAGACAACGATGCTATTGGCCGGGAATATCCTCGGATATCAAGAGCTGGGTCCAGGAGTGTGAGCGTTGCCAGGTGGCAAAAGACTCAGGACATGTACCCCATAGCTTTATGGGCCACTTGCTTGCCTCACGACCCAATGAAATCTTGGCAATAGATTTCACCTTATTGGAACCCTCTCGGAACGGGCTTGAGAACGTCCTTGTCATGACTGAGGTGTTCAGCAAATTCACAGTAGCTGTCCCCACTCGGGACCAACGGGCCTCTACTGTGGCCCAAGTTCTGATTTATGAATGGTTTTATAAGTTTGGCGTCCCAAGCCGTCTTCATTCGGACCAAGGAAGGAGCTTCGATAATTCTTTGATCCAGCAACTTTGCTCTCTGTACGGTGTTGCAAAATCCCGTACTACCCCATACCATCCTGCGGGTAACGGGCAATGCGAACGGTTCAATAGAACCCTCCATAATCTCCTTCGCACCTTACCAACATCTCGCAAACATGATTGGGCTTCCTGTTTGCCTCAGGTGCTGTTCTGTTACAACTAGAGCCGGGACTCGATTAAAAAAATTAATCTAATTAATTAGAGGCTTTGTAATTAATTAATCGAAATTAATCGCATTTTTAATCAAATATACATATTTGACCTGAGAACAGTGAGAAGCAATTTTCACATGGATGTTACTCCAAGTGGAGTGCAATCCAGTGAGCTGGTTATTTTCTCAGACGTGGACTTATCCTGGCCCTGAACCCAGTCATCTGGTTGAGTGTGGGTTGGGTCAGGGTGTGGTTCCTTGCACTCAGAGTTGGGCTAACGTCCACGCTAGCTGCTACATGCTTTGCATTTAGGTGATACTTTAGGCTTGATGTGCTGCGGTGATATGCAAATTCTTTTTTGCATAATTTGCACACAACCGTGCTCTTATCGACGCTTCCATCCGTCCGTTTTTTAAAACAAAATTTCCCATCCACGGGGCCGACCAAAGCGGTCTCATCAGCTTGTTCGTTCATGTTTGACTATTGATCACCGTGGTTTGTTGTTGTTTGAAGTCCCATGCTGAAGTCATGAACGTTAGTTGGTGCTCCAGTATAATCGGTACGCCTGAAACTCATCCAGTGAGAAACGTTCCGCTGTGCAAAAATAAGTGCGATTAAAGTGCGATTAAAATGCGTGAATTTTTTTAACGCGTTAATTTTTGTGTAATTAATTCATCTTAATTAAGTTAAAGTCCCGGCCCTAGTTACAACACTACACCTCATCAGGGCACTGGTGAATCACCGTTCTATCTGATGTTTGGACAGGAACCTCAACTTCCTGTAGACTTTCTCCTGGGTCGAGTGCAGGAGCCGGTACCTGGTGGGGTACAGGATTGGGTGGTCGAACACCAAGCCAGACTCAGAATTGCTTTCGAGGGTGCTCGTGAGCGGTTGTTGGCCGCTGCTGGCCGCCGGAAAGAGCGGCATGACCAGCGAATCCGGGAGGCACATCTCCCAGTTGGCCAAGTGGTTTACCTGAGGGACCATGGGGTTAGAGGGTGACATACAATCCAGGATCTCTGGAGCTCTGTGGGCCACCAGCTTGTGAAGGCGCCATCTGGTGAAGGAACAGTTTATACTGTTGCCCCAGTGAACGACCCACAACGAGTCCGAAATGTCCACCGGGACATGTTGAAGGCTGTGGTTCGTCCTGAAACCGACGCTTCTCCACCCCGGCCTCCATCTCCACCTGTCTTGACCGCTTTGACAGATGACCCCTCTACAGACAGCGACCTATGGCTTGTGGTTCCTGACAATCACTCTTTTCTACCTGTAGTGGCTCCAGGTGCCACTTGTCCCTCCGTTACAACCCCTTTGCAGGTCAGGCCTATTCAGGAAATGCCTTACCCTGCAGGTTGCTTCTTGCCAGGTCTTTCAGCATTGCCAACCGACCAGTCCAGTTCTAGCCATCAGGCTTTGCGTCGAACTATCCGTCCTACGGCTGGCCGCCACTCAAACGTGTACCATCTTCCTCGATCTACTGGTCCCCAGGACAATTCAGCTTGTCCGGACCCGGTATCCAATTCCCAGTTCGCTGTTTTTAGGCCTTGGCGTTAGCTTTAGCCTTCCCGTATCCATCGTCGGGTCGACGATGCAAAAGTGGAGGGTAGATGTGACCGGAGGTCTTCTCCCTTTGTGCCGTTGCTTGGCACCGGGCCAGCGCACCAATTGTGCGCGGCTATTTAAGCTGATCTGCCAAACTGGGTCCCTCCCATTTTCCGCTTCTCCTGTGGTGGCTGCAGCTGGCGTAGTAACGCAAATTGTTTGGCGTGGCAGCATTCATGTCCTACTCTCTACCAGACAGCTGACATCCAGGGCGTTAGAGGAGGCATTTGCTCCGCCAGAGGCGCCGTGATAGCGGTGTTGCACACTGTTGCGGGATTTGGCCGTGAGATTTGCGTGTCTCATTCCCTCCCTTGTCGGCTCTGTGGCTGCGCCTGGCTGCACGGGGTGGGGTGTTCTAACTATTCTCGCTCCCCACCTTTGGCCATCATTCCCGTCCCGTGCTGCTGTTTTGGCTCTCTGTGAGTTTTGGGCTCTCTGTGAGCTTCGCTCCTCGCTGTGGACAGGCCCAGACTGCTTGCTCTGGCCTGTTGCTGGAGCCGTTCTTGGCGTCAGGGAATAGTCCTAATACACGACTATAAGGACATTTATTATTTAATTTGTGTATTCCTTGCTGTCCTTTACATTTACTTTAATTTGATTTAATTTGTGTATTCCTTGCTGTCCTTTACATTTACTTTAATTTGATTTAATTTGTTTATTCCTTGCAGTCCTTTCAAATTTGCTTTAATTTGTTTATTCAATTGTTTACATTCATTCAGATTTGGTGTATTTTGTTGTTTTCTTTTGTTTATCCTTTTGTCAGAATTATAACCTTTGATCCTGTGCCGGACAGGTGCTGTGGGCCTGAGGCGGCAGCTCCCTGGTGGTGGCAGTGGTTTTCTTCACATATCCGTTTTGAGTGGTGTGCAGTGTCAGGGGTGATTTATTTTGGACCCCTTACTCCCCTTTTTGTTAACTGCCGCCGTGGTAAGCCAAGCCTTGTCCGTTTCCCCAAAGTGGGTATTTTAGTCAAATGTATTGTGTATGGTGTTTTTAGATATTTTGTATGTTACAAATAATAATAATATTAATTCCTTACATTTATTATAGCGCTTTTCCAGATGCTCAAAACTGTATTTTGACCCTTAAAACTGTCTCTGCCCGTGGTGTAAAACGAACCTGATTGTCCTTAGCAGTATTAGACAGGTAGTCTTTATAATTTCCTGGGGACGAAACTCCCCCAGGTGGCGTTGGCCGCAACCGACTTTAAACACCTACCCTCACCACTCCGCCACATACATATAATCCAAAAATAGTTATTACATGTGGATTCCCAACGTGGCTGCCAATAATTATATGTTCGGTTTTTGTATTTCCTTTCTCCTGTAATATGACTTGATCGCTTTAAACTCTGCACACTGAGCTCTGATTGGTCAGCAGGCAGTGCTTTCACTAAGTTGAGCTCTTAGCCTGCAACCTAACCTGGTCCCGACCAGGTTAGCCGCTAAGCATAAGTTACCATGGAGATCTAGCCTGCTAAAAAGAGAACCAGCTTCGTAGAACCGGAAAGCCGGAGTTTCCCCTGAATTTAGCCGGCTAAGCGAAAATCCTGCTTCGTAGTATACCCCCCTGTTCCCAGGGTGGTCTGTTTACGCCTACTTGGGCTGCTGCTGTAAACAAACAGATCTGCCTCTGAAGTTTACTGGCCAGGCCTGAGAGAGACAAGTAGAGACCAGCTAAACATTATGTGCACTGTAGCTCAGCATGTGTAGGAGTGTGTCTGTTACACTACAACGTCAGTTGTAAATAACTCCATTTGTGTTCTGTGAAACTGAAAAGGATATTATATTGTTTTTGTTACTTTCGTTGCAGTTGTTTAAATGTCTTAAATGTAATTTAGGTTAACTTCCTGTTTTATTTAGATGCTTATATTTTGAAGGTGAGTTTATGTAGTTGACAGGAAGTTGTTGTTGCTATGGAAATAACATATTCTACATATAAAGACGGAAAAAGTAAAGAATAAAGTGTATGTTTAAATGTTAGCACCCCCCGAAGAGGCACAAGCTCTTACGTTAATCATCAGTAAAGTCTACAACCATATTTCGGAGGGACATGCTACACCAGTAAACAATATATTGAGTGGATGAAGACGTTCATGATGAATGACCGAAAAACAACTGGGGAAACTCACACAGGCTAACGTTATAGGCTACCATCTCTAAAAGTATGGTTTGGCTCCTTCTTGGCAAACAGCGACAAAATACAGTGACTGTAGCGCCGTTCTTGACTCACATGTAGCTAACGTTATCATGCAGTATGTTAGCGTTAATTGTTCTTGTCTTCATGTGGCTTATCCAAAATATAAAGCCCTGTGCAAATTAGCAAAACCTAATTGAAGATTAACAAATCTTTAAGCAAAACAGCATTTATCCAACGTTTTTTCATTAAAGTAAAGTTACGTTACCTGTTGACTGGTGAGCTGGAGCGTAGTCTGCTGGAATGACCTCTCAACCACATAAATATTTTCGACTTTATTCTCGTAATATTACGACTTTATTCTCGTAATTATGACTTTATTCTCGTAATGTTACGACTTTATTCTCTAAATCTCTCAGGGTGTTTTTTCTCAGTGTGGCCCTAATAGTCCGTCGTACAAAAGTGAGTGAAAAGTGCAATATTTCTATATGATATTTAGCAATAGTATAAAGTAGCAAGACGTTTTTAGGAGGTGTGTGGATGAGGAAAATAATAGAAAAACCTTTAGGGTCTTATTCCCACAATGCTTTGTGGTAGCACAGAGAGCAAGTTATGAAGTCGATAGTAAGTGATTTCAAACTATACAATGCCATAATCCCCTTCTTTACCATTGCACACGAGAACTAAAAGCATACAATTCTGACCTCTTGTGGCCGAGCAAGAAGGACATCATTTAGATAGCAATTTCCAGATAACAAATGTTTGTCACATGCTGGCTTTTCAGTTGATAAAAGCATAAAAAAAAGAGTGTAACCTGTGTCATGCCAACCAGTCACCCCCATGACCTCCACAAGGGAATTCAAAATCTGGGCTCGACCTCACTGGTGACATCATTGTTCAATAGAGGCTCTGACAGCGATGAGCATCAGAATCACATTGAAGGTGCACAGGAAAAGGTTTGTGCCGGTGTGTGTGTGTGTGTGTGTGTGTGTGTGTGTGTGTGTGTGTGTGTGTGTGTGTGTGTGTGTGTGTGTGTGTGTGTGTGTGTTCAGAAAGAGACATCGTGATCAAGTGGAGGTGGATATTTGTATTCCATTCACTCTTGTGTGAGTGTGTGTGTGGCTTTGAACTTGGCCTGCAGACGTTTTGTGTTGGAGTGCTTTTCTGGCTGTATTATGTTCCCTGTTCTGCTCCCGGAGAAAAATATCTTTCACAAGTTTCAGGGACATTGACTATTGCTTCTGACTCACAACCACGTCTCTAAGCCTGGTGTTACCATGCCAACCTGAAGGCCAATACCACTGAGGAAGAACTGCATGGACACGGAAATGTGTGTCTATTGGGGTGTTTGTCTTGAGTTTCCTCTGTAGTGTATTCATTAATTGGAGGTAATGCATGTCTCTGAATGCAGCATAGAGACTACCTATAGTCAGTTGGAGATGTAAATATTTCTAAAGGATAACCGTGTTTTGTAAGTCTAGTTTACATATATATGGAGGATTCTATACAGTATGTAGTACTGTAAAAAATGACAAACACAGCACATATATTACATGTATTATGGTAGTAGAACAATATATATATATATATATATACATATTTGACTTTATGTTCCCAGCCTATTAGCATCCTCTTATTTAAAAAGAGTGATAAACATTGGACTACAACAGGGATGTTATGTTGTCTTTAGTTTTCTAACAAATGCATTGGAGGTGGGGCTCATTTTTATGGATTTAATCTCAATATTTGTTTTTCTTTTACTTCAAATGTTTTCCAAAATTCAAGCTGGTTTCAGCAAATTGTGCATGACACCGGCAAAGTATGGGGTGGTGTGAGTGGAGACGCCAAGGTCCATCTTTTTGTGTTAAAGAGGACATATTCTGCTGATGTTCAGGTGTATATCAGTATGTAGTGTCTCTACTTTAAAGAGTCCTCTCCTGCTGATGTTCAGGTGTATATCAGTATGTAGTGTCTCTACTTTAAAGAGTCCTCTCCTGCTGATGTTCAGGTGTATATCAGTATGTAGTGTCTCTACTTTAAAGAGTCCTCTCCTGCTGATGTTCAGGTGTATATCAGTATGCAGTGACTCTACTTTAAAGAGTCCTCTCCTGCTGATGTTCAGGTGAATATCAGTATTTAGTGTCTCTACTTTAAAGAGTCCTCTCCTGCTGATGTTCAGGTGTATATCAGTATGTAGTGACTCTACTTTAAAGAGTCCTCTCCTGCTGATGTTCAGGCGTATATCAGTATGTAGTGTCTCTACTTTAAAGAGTCCTCTCCTGCTGATGTTCAGGTGAATATCAGTATTTAGTGTCTCTACTTTAAAGAGTCCTCTCCAGCTGATGTTCAGGTGTATATCAGTATAGTGTCTCTACGTTAAAGAGTCCTCTCCTACTGATGTCCAGGTGTATATCAGTATGTAGTGTCTCTACATGTCTCCATGCTTTAATGTTCAAAGCTCTTTATTTTCCTCATACTGCCTGTGCTGCAGCACCTCTTTTCACCCTCTGTCTGAAACCAGAGCCCAGTCTGCTCTGATTGGTTAGCTGACCGGCTCTGTTGTGATGTAAACCAAGAGCTTAATGGAGGCGTTACAGGCAGGGGGGGAGTGTGTCAGAGAGAAACTCCCTCTGGAGGAGTGGACTTCTTTGGACCTGATAAAGTAAAGAGATGTTGCACTCTGATAAAGAGATATGCAGTTTTGTTGACATGTCATTCTAGCAGGAAAGTACATCTCCAGATAGCCCACTCACAGGTTAGGACTGTCATATGAGAACTGACGAGAACTGAAGCAGAATACCTCTCTGTTTCATTCATTCTACTCTGTATAACTGTTCTGTAGTTATTCTGGCTAAAATTGTGTTTTGAAATCTCAGAACAGCTAAAATACAGTTTCAACTGAGAGGCCACTCCCCCCATCAAAACTGTACTTAAGCAACACTGAAATGTAAAGAAATCAGTGTGCTATCTCGACCAGATAGGACTCTCTGCTGATTCAGAAACCTGTGTAAGTTCTATTTTTGTTTCTAGACCTCTCGGTTTCATTCATTCTACTCTGTATAACTTTCTGTAGTTATTCTGGCTAAAATTGTGTTTTGAAATCTCAGAACAATACCTGTTTTTCAGGCCGAAATCTGGGTAACTTATTTTTTCAGAAATCTTAAAAACTGAAACATTTGCTTCTTAGGGTTCACTTTGACTAGGGTCCACTTTGAATAAACAATTGTACAAATACTAAGTGCTTTACTAGGGGTAATTGTAGTAGGGTTATCTTAAAACCTCTGTAACAAGGGTTTAGTCTGACATTTGTCTGTAAACGGGCATTACAATAGGCCTGAAGGCTCCGTTGATTGTGTGAAGTGAGACCATTTCAGCTGGTGCCCATCAGCTGCAGAGAGTTAACTAATTAAAGATAACCGGCCTGCTCTCGTCTATCCCACGTGCTCCACTGAGATCCAACATCTAGTTATAGGCGGCCTGTGGAACTGCCAGTCAGCTGTTCCTAAGGCTGACTTCATCTCTGGCTACTAGTGATGACGAGATGAAGCCTTATGAAGCTTTGAAGCTTTCCAGCCACTTGGTTCGCAAAAGGGTTCATCTCATGAGGCTTCATCATGGGCTTCATCTGAACACAAACCCCCTGTTGGTCAAAGTGTGTAAAACAGGCAGATTGGACATCTCAACAGTGTGCTCTATCTCATACCGAGTTCCCATTGAGTAAAGCCTTAGAATAACTCTAAACAACGAACATAAAATCATATTTTCATGTTAACAATATTGTATTTATTCCAGTTGAATGATTGTGATTGAAAAGCCTAAGGAGGCTGGTAAACATTGCAAAGAGGGATTTGTATTCCTTAATAATATTCATAAACTTAACCATGTTGTAGCCGGAGAAAGGCTAAACCATATCAAAGAATACATTTATTAAGTACATTATCTCATTTAGCTGTAGCTTTTATAAACAACAAAAAAGACGTATTGTCCAGTCGTTGAACCAGAGACCCTGCGGTCGTGAGTCAACTGCTTTCCAGCTGAGCCGCAGCACACACACTAAAGCTCCCTGAAAACACTGCAACATATTTATTGATGTTTTTATTCCTACATTTATTTATGCTTGTATCTATTTATACTTATGACATGTTCCGACCTCTATAAGTGAGGGTCTGAGCTCTCTTGATTCCATCGTGTCCCCGGGCCCGCCGGGTACAGGAGGGGTAATATCGTTCTTATTATACATCCATGGGTATTATGAGCGTTGTGGTTCAACGGTTCAACCGATCTGAATCGCTTCGTGAAGCAGTCACGTGGTATCGACAGGCAGCGAGGCTTCGTTTGTCATCGATGACGTCACTGGCCCAAAACGATACAAGCCTCGATACAAGCTTCACAAAAAGCTTCGGGGATTACTCGACACACGCTCCGAAGCCTCGGCGCAATACGTAACATCACTACTGGCTACGTCCCCTCCTGCTCCCTGGCTAAATGACGCACTGCGTGCTAGTAGAACCGTCCTTCGGGCAGCTGAGCGCAAATGGTGGAAATCCAAACACCCTGACAACCTCCTAACCTATCAATATCTCCTCTCCTCTTCAATCTCTATTTTTTATCTTCTCCACCCTCTTGGACCCTCCAAAGCCCCTTCCCCCTCCTCCCTTCTTCCAAGCGACTTCGTTAACTACTTTTAAAAAAAGGTTGATGATATTCGCTCTTCTTTTTCTGACTCACCTTTACTCACCGCTGCGACAGGGGGGGTCACGCAAAGTTTTTTTTTTTAAATTGTATTTGTAGATGTTATTAATAACTGTATATCTATCAATCTATGTGTCTTTTGATGCCAATCTTTTAATATGTTTTGTTTTTGAATCAGACGACCGCCCTTCAAGCCAATCAGAATCGAGCTGCCGCTACTGAGAGTGAAGCGGCAGCTTTTGGAGCAAGTGAGAGCTAGTGAATATTTCACTCAGCAGCTGGATGAGAGCACGGATGTAGCAAATGTCGCAGAATTGCTTGCATACATCAGATTTATTTCAGAAGACAGCTTTGTTGAGGACATATTATTTTGCAAAGCACTGGAAGGTAGGACCACATGAAGAGACATATTCCAAGTTTTAGATGAGTACATCATCTCAAATGGACTTGACTGGTCTCGTTGTGTGGGTGTGTGTTCAGATGGGGCAGTGGGGCTATGACAGGCAAAAAAAGCAACAAATGTAGTGGCAACACACTGCATGCTCCATCGCGAGGCACTTGTACACATCATTTAAAAAGAATTGCAACAGGGGGGTCCCTGCCAGAGGATAATGCTATCTGGGGGTCCTTGGCATGGCAAAGTTTGGGAACCCCTGGTGTAGCGGACATCTCTCAGTGGATATCTACTCACCACCTCAAGCTCAACCTTGACAAGACTGAACTTGTTACGATTATTGTGTTATGTCACGTTTTCTATGTCTTGGTTTGGGTGTGTTGCTGTTCTCCCGGTCATGTTTTCCTCTGGGTGTATTGTTTGGTCCTTTCCCCTGTGTGTTTCCTCCCGTCGTTAGTTTCCCTGGTGTGTCTAGTTGTCTGATTGTGTTCACCTGTGGCCCTTGTGTTTCTCCTCCCCTGCCCGGCTGTGTCTCGTCTTGTGATTACCCCTCCCTGTATTTAGTCTTGTCTCTTCCTGTGTTCAGTGTCGGTTCGTCTTGTGTATTGACGTGGTCTGCGGTGAGTGTTCTGTTCAGTGCCGGTTAATAGTTAGCCTTGTAATAAAGGAGCTATTTTTTGTCACATTAATCTGCATTTGGGTCCTGCTTCCTGCACACACCGTAACAGAACTGCTTTTTCTCCCTGGAAAAGATTGTCCCACTCTTGACCTAACAATCAACATCGGCCCCTCTGTTGTTTCCCCGACTCAGACTGCAAGGAATCTGGGTGTGATCCTAGATAACAACCTGTCCTTCACTGCAAACATCGCTGCTACAACCCGCTGCTGCAGATACACGCTTTACAACATCAGGAGGATGCGTCCCCAGCTGACCCAGAAAGCGACCCAGCTTCTGGTCCAGGCTCTCGTCACCTCACGCCTAGACTACTGCAACTCCCTCCTGGCTGGTCTATCTGCATGTGCCATCCGACCTGCAGCTCATCCAGAATGCAGCGGCTCGCCTGGTCTTCAACCTTCCTAAATTTGCAATGTAATGAAAGGGAACTGAGAGAAGACCTTGAACATCTTAATCACTACAAGCCAGAGATGTTCACAAGTCTTTTTTTGCTAGTCCAAGTCAAGTCTCAAGTCTTTGGTCACGAGTCCAAGTCAAGTCTCAAGTCTTTGTGGGGTGAGACTTGATCAAGTCTCAAGTCTTTGTGGGGTGAGACTTGATCAAGTCTCAAGTCTTTGGTCACGAGTCCAAGTCAAGTCTCAAGTCTCTAAAAAAATAAAAGTCTCATGTCTCTTCTGGTTGTAATAAGCCTTCTATTGTCTGCTGCTATCCAGTCTGTTAAGAATACTGCACAGCTATATCTAAGAAATTCAAAGCATTTACTGTGTTATTATCACTCCTCTATCTATTAGCATACAGTATCAGTACTGATTAGTTGTTTGTTATATGATCACTTTAAACAGGCTATTGCAATGCAATATGAGGACAAACATCACACTTTAGCTAAATGCAAACAACTTCTAAGCAAAACACTTCAGAATCAGAAATCAGTATCACAAATACTTTATTAATCCCCCGCAAGGAAACTGTTAAAAGTACTTAAAAGCGGGTAATGATTAACGTTACCGACCTTTTTTATGTCATGTCAAGAGTTGGATGTCAACGCCACTCAACTCAAACAAGTGTGACAAGCAAACATTCACTCATCTTTTCAAATATTCAGTTACAAAGCTAGTAGCAAGCTAAGTTAACATTACATAGCTGATGCTGAGCTAAACATGTTTGCTAACCGTCCATATGCGTTAATGTGACTGACCTCTCCGGGTGAGTTTTCAAGTGCCTGATGAAATCCGACGTTGTTGCGCCAGCATCCTTGATTTTGATATTGCAGACTTTGCAGTGTGCGCTCCTTTTGTTGGTGCCGCTGGCGTTTTGTTCGAAGTGTTTGTAGTTGAACCTAATTACAAGCGGTACAGCTGCAGGTGTGCCGCCGGTCGCCATGGTGTTACTACGAGGTAGTAACAGTACGCACGTCTGCGTAATGAGCCCGGCTAAAGTAACTGGATGGCCTACCTGCCTGTCAGCCTTCCATCTGGGCACAAACTTATCTCGTGCCCTCATTGGTCATGTGCGCGTTCGTGTGTGTTGGAGGAGGCGGGCTCTATAAGGAAGTAGCAGCCTCTAGCAGATTATCTCCGTTTGTGTATTTTCAAATTCTAGCGATCTCGAGCCGGTTTCTCTCAAATGTACCTACCCCACCTTTAATACGCCAAAAATAGAAAACACAATGATTGTTCACGAGTCCCAACACACGAGTCCAAGTCGAGTCTGAAGTCTTTTGGTCACGAGTCCAAGTCAAGTCTGAAGTCTCTGTGTGTGCGACTTAAGTGCGACTCGAGTCCGATTCGCAGACTCGAGTCCCCATCTCTGCTACAAGCTACTGAGCGCTTTGCAGCAGAAGGGAATAGAGTTTTATTCACTGACATGACTCCCAACCACCTCCTAATGTTAAAGGGGACCTATCATGCAAAATGCACCTTTGTACGTGTTTTATACATGAATATGTGTGTCAGGGAACTCACCAAGTGTCAGAAAACACAACCCTCTCTCTTTTCCTCCATACCCAAATCTCTAAAAACGGGACTTTAACGGATCTGATACAGACTGATCCAGATTTGAAAATAGTCTGACGTCAGTGACGAGGAGCTCCGCCTATATGGCCAACTCTCCACCAATCAGGGGAATGAGAGGTTGCCGTGGCATGGTAACAGCATGGTAGCATGATGCTCGTAACTCGGCCCCCTCCTTTGCAGGGGGGCGTGGCCAGCTGCAGCGCATGTAAAGACAGGGTGAAGGAGCCAGGCATGGCTAAAATGCATGATCTGTTTGGTATTTTGAAAAAGAAAATGTATAAATATACCTTATATAGGTATGGCCCTACAATATATTATTCAAATATAGCATGATAGGTCTCCTTTAAGGTCCTAACCACTTCTTCCTCATCATTGGCAGGTCAAGTATTTGTTCGACTTGTTCTGGAAGTGCTGGGTGGGAAAGCATCTTTATCTGCTTTAGGAGAGGCATAGTGGTCATCATGTATCTCAGTGCTCCATGTGGTTCTTGGATAATGGGAAAGGTAGCCAAGACCTATTCGGACAACAAAGTAAGGTCTGGTTTGTTCTGTGTAGCTGAGATCCAAGATAGCTACTTGAAGAGGCCCGTCACTAAACTTTGTGTGCTATCGGAAGCCTTAGTGCTGCTCATAAAGACCTGAGGCCTGTACGACGAAGCCGGATTGTTGCTTAGCGAGCTGACTTCAGGGAAAACTCTGGGTTTCCGGTCCTACGACGCTGGTTCACTTCTTAGTGGGCTAGATCTCCATGGTAACTTATGCTGAGTGGCTAACCTGGTCCGGAGCAGGTTAGGTTGCAGGATAAGAGATCAGTCTATAAAAGCTCCGCCTATCGATCAATGAAATCTCTGTGAAAATGACGTCACCATTTGTGGATGACACTGTGGAGCTCGGAGCCAGAATTGTGAGAGAGGCTCTCAGTCGGGAGAGGATCTTTAGGGACAGACTAAACCCTTTGGCTTTCCCTGAAGATTATTTGTATGAAAGATACCGGTTCTCGTCAGAAGGGCTGACTTATCTGTGTCAGCTCCTCGAGCCATATATTGCTAATGCTACACATCGGAGTTGTCCACTTACAGTGCCGCAGACTGTATGTATTGCTTTGTGCTACTTTGCGACCGGTAGTTTTCTGTATGCTGTGGGTGATGCAGAGAACCTCAGCAAGAATACAGCCTGCAGTGCTATGAATGGACGCTCACATTGCCTTTAAGAGCTGCCGACATAAACGGATGCGGTGCTTCCATGAGCGTCAAATACCGCCGCCGATGGGAATATATTGCAATCAGTTGAAAGCTCTTTGCGTCCGTTTATGAAGCTGAAGGAGCCTCGGCGCGTCCCAACTGCACGCCACGGGACCCTGACCAAGCGTCGCTCCTGGACTTTTAGGGAGTGAGAGTGTGTTGTTCAAGCATGGCTCACAGCCAGGGCCGGCCCTAGACATTTTGGTGCCCTAGGCGAGATTATGATTTGGTGCCCCCCCCCCCGATAACAAATAAATGTAACATATTTTATTTGTTGTTGTTCATTCATATCTTATTTTACCTAGTTAATATTTATTTATTCATGCATATTTTTTAATATCTCTAGTTTTAAACGATATTTTTGATTTACTGTCCAATAGTATGCATTGGAATGATTTCAAACCTGTTGTTATTTATCCTAATAATTATAAAGGTGTGCCTTGGAAATATTTGTTTACATAAATGGTGACCAAACTGTTTGAGACCCACTGAGATAACTTAGACTAAAGTGAATTATCTAAAGACTCAAGAGTCCTTTACCTCACTGACCTGTAGTTATCAGCCTCAATCCAACAACAATCCGCGGTACCGATGCATGCGCGCCCTCTCTCTCTCTTTCTCGCTCGGAGGCTCGCACGCACTTTGGCTGTGAGCTTCCCCCACTTTCATCACTTACAGCGCACATCGTACAGGGCAAATGCAAAATGTTGCCGGCCCGGGGGGGAAAGGGTGTTTACTTTATTCAATTATTAATGTAAATGTATTACATCAAGGGCAGAACATTTGGCAGAATAAAAATGTATTAATTAATTTTATTTTTTTTTATTTTTTTTTTATCCCCTCCAGATCTGGCGCCCTAGGCAACCGGCTAGTTCGCCAGTGCCTAGGGCCGGCCCTGCTTACAGCAAGAAAGCTGACAATTTTAAACTCGACTGTAAATTTAGTTTAATGAATGACTTGTCGTGAGGAGGGCCTAGACGTCGAGGGCATAGGCTGCGGGGGAGGAAGAGTTCCTTCTTCCTGCAAATTGAGCAAAGCAAATATATTTTCAATAGAGAGTAGTTATTTGTCCCATATGCAAACCACCACCATGTGCAAGTAATCAGAAAGAATCAATTAAAGCAACGTGTCCACACCCTCTATCTGTGTTAGGGAAAATTGAAAACTTCATATCATTGGTAACAAAATACTAAAGTCTACCGCCAGAGCGTTCTCGGAGTAGACCGATAGCGTCTCATCACCTAGGCCCTCCTGAAAAAAAGAAGACATGAAAATGGTCTATGTTATCCATATTCAGCGACCATATAGGTGACATACCAAAGGTTACGTTACCTCTGTAAGAGGTAGTGGGTGATTTGGGGGGGGCAGCAACACGTTATCCCCATCATCTGCAGAACAATAAAATACATGTTACCTACTCCCACACAAATAGATATATAATTGTGTTTTATAGCATCCCAGCTGTTTACAGCTCCCTGACTCTTACCCTGTATAAAAAGGTGGAGGGAGCTGCTGCCACCAGGGTCAGTACAGACCCCCCCTTCCACCCCATACCATCAAGGGCCGACCCACATTGTTGCTGAGGGCCAGCTCCTCGGCAGGGGTGAAATCTGCTGGAGGAGGGCCCCCTCCTGTCTTCCTCTGCTAATTTCTTTCCCTGTTGGCTGCAAGAATTGGGAAAAATGGTGACCGCTTTCCTATACAGCTATGAAACACAGACTAATTGAAGCAATACAAAACGTGTAGTTTTTAAGATCTCAAAAGAGGGAAACTTACCAGATTGAATGATGTTCTTGTATTTTACTTTCATTTGTTCCCAGGTCCTTTTAGACCCGCCAGGGTTACATCTGAAAAACGAAATAAAAAATGTCATGTACAGCTTGAATTAAAAAGAATGCTATAAATTAAAAGGATTACAAAAATATTGTCGGCAGTAAGTCGGACTCATTTCCGGTTAGGGTTAGCCTCCGCCAGGGCTGCGCTTTGTCACCAATCCTGTTTGTAATATACATGGATCGGATTTCGAGGCGTAGTCGTGGGGGAGGGGGTCTGCCGTTCGGTGGACTAAGGATTGCACCACTGCTGTTTGCAGATGATGTGGTTCTAATGGCTTCATCGGTCTGCGACCTTCAGCACTCACTGGATCGGTTCGTAACCGAGTGTGAAGCGGCTGGGATGAGGATCAGCACCTCCAAATCTGAGGCCATGGTTCTCAGCAGGAAACCGATGGACTCCAAGTAGGGAATGAGTCCTTACCCCAAGTGAAGGAGTTCAAGTATCTCGGGGTCTTGTTCTCGAGTGAAGGAACAATGGAGCGTGAGATGGGCCGGAGAATCGGAGCAGCGGGAGCGGTACTGCAGTCGCTTTATCGCACCGTTGTGACGAAAAGGGAGCTGAGCCAGAAGGCAAAGCTCTCTGTCTACCGGGCCATTTTCGTTTATACCCTCACCTATGGTCATGAAGGATGGGTCATGACCGAAAGAACGAGATCGCGGATACAAGTGGCCGAGATGGGTTTTCTCCGCATGGTGGCTGGTGTCTCCCTTAGGGATAAGGTGAGAAGTTCGGTCATCAGGGAGGGACTCGGAGTTGAGCCGCTCCTCCTTCGCGTTGAAAGGAGCCAGTTGAGGTGGTTCGGGCACCTAGTTAGGATGCCACCTGGGCGCCTCCCTAGGGAGGTGTTCCAGGCACGTCCAGCTGGGAAGAGACCAAGGGGTAGACCTAGGACCAGGTGGAGGGATTATATCTCTTCGCTGGCCTGGGAGCGCCTTGGGATCCCTCAGTCAGAGCTGGTTGATGTCGCCAGGGAAAAGAAAGTTTGGGGCTCTCTGCTGGAACTGCTACCCCCGCGACCCAACCACGGATAAGCGGGAGAAGATGGATGGATGGACAAAAATATTAGGATTAAAGTCCACTTATGACCCTCGGGTCGATGATATTATAAAGAAAAAAAGGCTGCCACTCAATGATCAATTTGGTATTTTTGGTATTTATCCGATAAACTAGAAAATGTATCTGGAAGCGCCAGATATATTTTTGTACATGACTGCTAATAGCTCACCTGCCTTGCCATCTTAGCTCCACAAGTGAAGCTGTATCCGTGGCCGTAGCTGTGCAACCTTCTTCTCCAGCCAGCCAGGAGGAGAGGCTGGATTTGGCTGTGGTGGTCCGACAGTTCCCCCAAGGGCCCCAACCGATAGGGGACTCTATGGCGCTATTGAGACCCCCGACGCCAAGATCAAAAGCTATATTATAGCAACCGGTCCATGTAGGCCTACCGGCCCATTCCCCAGAGACACACATCAAGGAAACAGGTGTAATCCTCTTCTTAGTTCACTGTGCCGTTGTCAGGCCGTGGTGGTTTGAGGCCAGGGCAGGCTGTTGTTGATAGCCTACATGTGGCACTTCTGAGTGGTTGTGTATGTCCGTCATAGGCGGCGCCAGAGGGTGCTGAAGCTCCCCCTAGGATAGCCATAGCACTCCCAAGAAATGTATGTCTTTTTTTATTTTTACGTGTGAAATTCATAATTGGAAAAATTATGGATTCGAAAATAATATGCCACAGTACAGAACAAGTACTTCTGGGTCTCTGTGTTTCATTCAAGCTCGGCTCTGTGTGTGTGTGTGGCAGGCGCGCATTTAGTGTGATTAAGCGAGAGAGAGAGATCACACCGTGCCAGGGACCGTGTTGTTAGTGTGGCGGGGTGGTCGTTTTTAAAGGCAGAGTCACCCAAATACCAAAATGCCTGACAACGCCACCTGGGGAGTTTCGCCCCAGGAGATATTTAATTTACACCTCTACAAGTTTATGACTGACACAAGACAGAGACGTGGTTCAATTATAATGAAACAGTTTAACAGTTTATTTCATTATGTCAATCACATGTATTTGTTTATTCTTGGTAAAAACACTTTATATAGAAAATGACTAAAATCAATGAGGGAAAAAGGGGAGTGGGCAGATGCCAGCCAGGGAGAGGCAGTCTAACAGGGCTGTGTCCCACTTACCCACCACCGGTGCTCACTGCAAACCAAAACTCACTACAAACGGTGTCCCAGTGCTCCTACAACTACAAGCCGTGAAGGGAATCAGACTGTGGGCCTAGCCTCCACCACTAGCTGGCTCCAACTCCACTACAAGGGGCAAAGAAACAACAAATGAGTATAAAGCAGAAGAAACAATTATCCAGTTGCTCCAAACGAGCAAACAGTAAAATAAACAAAAGTCCTAAATATAAGACAGCAAAACTAAATTGAAACAAAAACCTAATTCGAGCAAAACCTAACTATAGCAAAAATATCAGCTGATACCACCTAGTAGGAAGAACACATTGTACATTAGATTACAATACAAAAGTAAACATTTAAATCTCTTAACTTAGGTAATTGTAAACTTACCACTACTCAGTATGATTAATACAGAGGTCACGTTAACCAAATATTGTCCGTCTGACGGATTTTCTTTTAACAATGACGAAAAAATCTGAAAGCCGTCCGTCATTTTGACGGATTAGAACAAACTCAGAACAGCGCCACAGTTTCCCCGCAGCGAGGCTCCGGTGTTATGCCGTGTTATGCATGCCCGCCCAAAAGGAAATTATACCGTTTCCAAACCTAACTTTGCCGAACAGATAATTTAAATGTCTGTTAGTATTTGCTTTACGCTGTGCGCGCTCGCAGTGGACATGCATAACCATGTGCATAACACGGCGCTAACAGTCCCTTGTTGACAGTTCACGAGCGTCCCCCGGCAGAGTTGTGTACAGGCCGACCGACGGGTAATAATGGATTTTGACGGAAATTTTACGATCCTGCCCGTCAAAATGACGGGCAGCGAAAAACTCTAGCGCAACCTCTGCCCAGGATACAAGCTGACAGTACACTCTAAAAACGAATTCAGGCGACCTTTCACCTCCACTTAATTAAATGCATGGTTGCAAGATAAAAATGTGAGTTAATTGATTTAGATAAACATTTTAAGTTGCAAACATTCATTTATAAGTTGTGTTGACGTAATAATGTTGGTAATTACATCAACTTAATATTGTGTGTAATTTGAACTCTGATTTCTGCATTAAGTGACTTAAAACTAAATTCAAGTTGTAGTAAGTAATGCAATTGGCTTGATAACTTAATTGTTCTATACCTGTTCTATAAGGATTTCAAGTCCACTCCCACTTAACATGCCTGGAAAAGTTCCCACAGTTAAGACAAATAGAAATATACAAAGGACATTTTAAGGTAAGTGTCATCTTTTGTCATTCAAATACAGTAGATGGCCTTGTAGTTGCACTGTATAGGCAAACTTAGCAGCCTTTGAACTGTGAATAGTTCTGTGAGAGGGTACAAAGTAGTAGAGGCTACTGTGAGAGTAAAAATACTTTGGTTACTATTGTGATATCGCTTTTTATTCAAAATGAATCTCGTGAAGCAGATCAAGGACATGCTTCTTGAGCGAGGATCGTTATTTAGAGTTGTCATTGAAATGCAAGTTGTTGGCAGTCACCCATTCAGAATATATTCATTTAGGTTTTTTCTCTTTTTTTCCTTTTTCAAAAATAGCACAATACAATTGAAGTACTCAGAGAACTATAGCCATCCGCTGCCTTGTCGTGTACCTTGGAGAAAAGGAAGAGGACCTTTTCAAGGAGTTTAGCGGCGTAATCAAAAATCTTGAAATAAAATAAAATCCACGGGCACAGTGTAAAAACACAGGACAAAAGCACTGCTCTCTGTCAGTTACATTTTGAAGCATATTGCACTTTTGGCCACACCCCAATCAATAATAGCTTAGCAACGTTCAGCATGGATAGGTGTTGACAGCAATGGCATGGGAAAAGGATTGTGTAACATTTGAAAAGTGGCTTCTGCTCTTCACTTAACCAGTTCACATATCGTATGGAACCTGCAAAAAAGATGAGAAGATACACTAAAACTTGCACGGTTGTGATTGACAAAATCTGTCCACATGCATTTAAACACTAGGCAAAGTACTCAAAAGCACCTCTGTGTGTCTTCAGGACCACATTGCCATGACGACACACACATGCAGACTCAATAGGTGAAAACAATACCAGCGTTGCTTTAGCAGCTGGTAATAATGGCTCTGAATTAGCTAAGAGTGACAGTTTAAAAAGTATGCAATTACCTAATTCATTATCTCTTATGCGCTAACCTATTATTTAATGTGTTTCAAAAGGACATGAATATCGCCTTCATCAGTGACCGGTCCACCCCAGGATCTGACCATACCATGGCAACCATCGTGGTCGAGGGAAACAAATGAATGAGCAAGCAGTCTGCGTTAAATGTGTTCATACTGTTTGAAATTATGACTGTCGGCAGTGGAAACATCTTTGTTACATCTTTTGTCAAATGGATGTGTGTGATCTGCATATTGGTGGCCATTGAGGCTGCGGCCACACGAGGACAAAAACGGCTAAACGCATAGGATTAACGCAAACACAATCACAAACAAGCTTCCGTCCACACGCAATATTTACCGGATAGTGTCTGTCCACACGAGACCGCTCCGTTTAGCTCCAACCGCTGGAGAAGCTGCAGTACATATGCAGGAGCCTGTACGTAGCGCTGTAACTTCCTCCACAAAAGCAGCGAAGAAGCATGGTTGTCATGGTTGCCCTTCTGTTTATTCTCCGCGGTGGGGGCCGAGGGAACCGGGCAGCGTTTTTCGCCAGTCAACGTGTATTAAAGTTTAAATCTTCCGGACAAAATGATAAAAGTGCCGGTCAAAGGTCTTCTTTGTTATTTATTGAGCTTTAAAACAAATGAATAACGACTCTATATATTATAATAATAAAATACACGGAGCCTCTCTTTTTCCTCCTTCTCTTCGGACAGCGTCAGCGTCTGTCTCATGCAGCAGCTGATCCAGTAATGAGTGACCCGGCCGACAGTAAAAATAAACATATTTATAACTAGTTTAGGGAGTTTGAGAGGTAATTAAAATAGCTAAGGGTGATGATCTGACTTGAAGTGTGTGTTTTTCTGCAGCGGGAGGAGCACGATAGCAACTCTGCGATCCGCCATTGTTGTTGTTGTTGGTGGCGAAACACTTCAGCAATGGCGCGGGGTAAGCGGAGGTGAGCAGAAGAGGTGGGGCTATTGCGCAATCACTATCAGTGATCTGAAAATGTTCGGATAGGGCGTACACACGGAGCCGTTTGACCCCCCAGAGAGTTGCGTATGCCTTTCTATGCACCTTGGGACCCGTTATCGTTTCCTCAGTCGTTTAGTGCCGTATTCGGTCGTCCTCGTGTGGCCGAACGGTCTATATGACACTAAACAGTAACGCAAACGACCGAATTCGTCCTCGTGTGGCCGCAGCCTGAGAGTTTGTTTCTGTAGTTTTACAACAACTTTACAAATGTTACATATTTGGCACTGGTTTTAAATATGCAAAGGCCTCTAACTTCGTTGTGATGGCAGCATGTATTTGCTGTGTCCCCATTTCCCATGGTAATATGGCTAATGTGTTTATTTATTATTTGTGGGGCAATTTAAATGTGTTATTTATCTTTTTTTTCAAGATTTAAATGAAGCTCAAGTTCTTTCAGGAAGACTGGGTGTATATACATTCATTCCGCAGCTGCATATAATCAGCTCATCACAGGCGTTGTCTTTAACCTATTACATTTCACCTCATTCTCCAGCAGCCAATCAACGTGCTGCAGCCAAATTATAAAATGGTTCTCCTCTCTCCTGCAGTCAGCTGTGATTTCAGGTGTTCATGCACCTTATCATATGGCATGTGTCAATAAATGTTCAAACTAAATGAAGTTTCTCCTGATTGAAACATCATGTGTTGAAATAAACAACAGCAGTTCAAAATAAAAAGTGAATTGCTTAATATTTTTGTTGTGGAATCCATTAATTTATTTCTTTAAAGGCAAAAACATGAAAAAAAACGATTGAATACAATATATTTGGAGCAACTTAATTTATAAATGGTTGTCAACTTAAAAAGGTGTGTTCACAATGATGGTAATTAAGTACATACAACTTAAAATTCCTTTTAAATCATACGGTAAAACAAGTTGGAGCAACTTAATCTTTTGAGTAATCAACCTAAAAACTTGTGTTTATGAAACCAATTATTAAGTAAGTGGTAATTAAAAACACCTCTGATTGTAGAGGAAAAGCCTTCTCCCCTAACTCAAATAACTTTGTTGCTTTAAGACAATTTCATTAGAAGTTGTCTTAACTCAATAAACATCGATGCAAACTGTTGCGTTGATTTTCTTTGTTGAGCCAAGGCATTTGTTTTTAGAGTGTAGGCTAATACAAATGAATGTAGTTCAGTGCTAATATAAGGTGCACATGAGTAATATTAAGCTGTTGATCAAACATGACATCCAGTATCTGACAATTGACCTACCCTTAAGGTGGCAACAGGCAGACAGCAAACGAAACAAAGGCTGCCATGATGCCACAGGTGCCTTAAATACCCCTGAGTTAATTAAGGGTTGCCTCTGGGGGAGGAGTTGACCTACTTTAGGTGATGGTGAATTCAGGGCGTGGAGATGAGTGTGGGACAGTTACCTGAACGCAGTGTTCCTGCTACAATCCACCTCCGCTCTTTCAATCGTCGACCCGACGATTAACTCATTGCCAAGGTCTGAAAACAGCAGCCTCAGCTACGGGTGCCTGGGAGGCAGTAGCTCCGATCGCTCTGCTTCCAACTGTCTGGGGGAGATGGTGAAGGTTTGAATGTTTGCCTGCAGTGGCACGACTGATTCTTCTTAACGCCCTTTCATCCACTCCTGACTGGTTGTCGGTCCGAGGAGATGCCATGGATGTCTAACCAGTGATTGGCCTCCTGAGGTTCTAGACATGCCAGAGGTACTTGGGAGTGAAGTAGTGTCAACCGGTGGGCACTGGGAATTCACAACAGGCACATGAATGTTGGTGTATTGTGGCCTTACCACACAGAAGTCACCATTCAGCGAGTCGTCGTCACCCACCGTGGGTTCTATGTCTTCTTGGACATAGGCCCCATCGGCTTCGTTAGTGTGTGCTTGTCCATAGTGGCCTTTGAGAAGTGAGCGATGAACATTTGATTTGATTGATTGATTGATTGATTGATTGATTGATTGATTGATTGATTGATTGATTGATTGATTGATTGATACATTTATTTCGAACAAGTAAAATAAATAATTACAAAACAAATGTTGCAGTGCATAGTCATGTAAGAGAAATCAAAACAAAAAATTACATTTACAACAGCAACAACAACAACAACAACAACAACAACAACAACAACATTAGCAACATAAACAGTGCCACATCTAGTGTTCGAAAAGGAGTGAGAAGAAGTATAACTTATTTAATCTCACCCCCTTGTCCCTAAATGATTTATTTATAATCTATAATCTGCAATAATTATCATTTGTATGCATTATTATTGATATTATTAGTATTACTAATCTGTTTTACCTGTTGATTTATATATACATAGACACACATACATATACACACCTACATACTCACACATATACACATAGTCAAACACCTTCCCCATCCCTGTACCTCGAGAAAATAATTTCTCTGTATTTCCTCTTGAACTGGTTAATGTCTGAACATCGCTTTAGCTCCACATTCACACTGTTCCATAGTCTCACTCCACAGGCTGAGATACAAAAAGTTATTCTGGTTGTACGGACCCTATGAATTGAAATTGTCTCCTTGAACTATATCCCCCCACTCGTTGAGTGAATACTTTTTGGATGTGTCCTGGTAAAACGTTATGATTAGCCTTAAACATGATTTGTGCCGTTTGGAATTCTACCAGGTCTGTGAATTTTAACAATTTTGACTGCAGGAATAATTTGTTAGTGTGATCAAGGTATTTGGCATTCCTTGCCTTATTGGGATCATCCACTGGCGCAACTGTGTACACAGATCCTCCTTCTTTGGGGGCTTTCAGGACCTGATACAACACCGATTTCCAAACATCTTGGATTTTGTTGCTGCCACGCAGTCCAACATTCCTGAGATACACCATGTGGCCTTCGTGTAGGGGAGCATCCTTCACTTTTTGGTCATGGTGTGCCTTTCGTCGACTGGCAGCGGCTTGCAGGTGTCTGGTAGCCTCCCCAAATGCCACCTGAAGCCAAGTCTGTTGCTCCACAATCCAGTCGTGGGCACTGCCTTCTTCTGAGGCTCGGTTCTTCCATGTCGAGGAAGTCAACATGTAAAAGCGAATCTTGTCTGAAAATCAAAAAGAAAGGTGACTCACCAGTAGATTGATGTGCTGTGGTATTGCATGAAAAGGTTAATTGAGGCAGATAGGATGACCAATCCCTTTTCTTAGTGGTCGGAAGGGTGCGCAGGAGGTTATGTAAGGTTTGATTGAATCTTTCATATTGGCGATTCCCAGCAGTCTGGTATGGGGTAGTGCGGGACTTTTGAATGCCATATAAACTACACTGTTGGATCAGTGCACTCTCGAATTTTTTGAATATTTCTCCCCTGGTCCGAGTGGATTCGACCGGGGACACCAAATCTACCAACACTGTAGCCACAGTAGATGCCCATTGATCGTGGGTGGGGATGGCCTGGGTATACTTCGAGAAGACATCAGTCATCACAAGGACATTCTCCATCCCGTTCTTGGATGGCTCCAGTATTGTGAAATCCACAGCCAGAATTTGGTTTAGGCATGCAGCAAGGTGGTGTTGTCAGGCATTTTGGTGGCTCTGCCTTTAAAAACGACCACCCCTCCACATTAGCATCTGTTTAGCTAGCTGCACTAACGGATATACTGTAAGGAGCGGTTTCTACAACAAGGTGAAGGGAATGTCCTCTCCTGTCAGACTGAGGGACTCAGGTGAGCTAAAGCAGGGGTTCCCAACCCCCGGTCCGCGGACCGGTACAGGGCCGTGGAGGTGTTACTGCTGGGCCGCGAAATAGCTGTGAATGTATCGTAATATTTGCAGTATTATAAATATATACAAATATTTTATCATTTTTTTCCAAAACTGTTTAATTTTCGCACCTATACCAGTCATATTATTTCATCCAGTAGCCTAGTTAATCTTCCACCAGAAAACCGTTGAAAATGGCTTTTATGAATGTAGGAAGTGGAGCGCACAGGAGACAACCGTTTAATTGCAGACTGTTATGTTTATGTGGGGAAATGGCAGTGCATACATTATTTGAAATATATTTCAAACTCGGACTTCCTTTTAAGGACATGTCGGCCAGGGGTGTAGAGCCATTTGTTTAAGCACCGGATTGGAAAAACAGGAGAGTAAACCAGTCTGCCTTGATCTATGAATTCATGTCTGGGACTCTCACGGTATCTGCTGCCCACAGCTGTTTTATAGAAGGAAAACCTCCTTCACTTCATGAAATGGCTGCAGCATCAGGAGGCAGCGGGACGTGTAACTCCGCCTCTTTGAAGTGCAACACCAGCGGGTAAAGATATGCCTTTTTACGCACCGCCTTCGCTGTGTTACCAGAACAGCGAGTGACTGCAGGCTGCTACGTATTAACCAGACACACATCGAACTGCCCGATTACTCCCCCTTTTATTAGTTTTATGAAGGAGATGTCCAGTCACCAAGGCGCATGATGTGCTCTGCTCAGCTCTGTGTTCAGTGTGTCTGTCCGACACTTGTTTTCAAATGACCATGAACAGTAATTTACACACATCTAGCTAACTCCATAGGTATATGCGGGTGTTCCCAAGGGAAGTTAGTTTAATCTTAATCTCGATGTAGTCCTAAATGCTGTCGGAGTGCACCGGAACGAACGTTCATTTAATTTCAAACCTTTATTTATCCAGGTGTATCCCATTGAGATCACTGATCTCTTTTTCAAGGGAGACCTGTTCAAGTAGGTTCCACATGAAACATAAAAAACAGAAACAGAACAACAAAACGACATTTTACAGCATCATTACAGGGATTACAATTTACATAACTATCCACATGAGCAGGTACCAACAGCTTCCGATTGAGTAGCATCCAAACAAGCTTTAAAAACATTTAGTGGCACCAGATTGTTCAGTTTCCATTTCAATTGCAGACTATTCCAAGACAGTGGAGCTGCGCATCTAAAAGCTATCTTCCCTAAGACAGTCCTAGTAGTTGGCACATTTAATAAAACTATGCTTTTAATAAAGCATGCGATCTCAGGCAGTAGCCACTTACTGTCACGATCACAGGTACAGATCAGAACCCAATAGCACGACTCAGATACAACCAGTGTATAGCAATGTTCAGTTTATTCAGGTCAGGGACAGGCAGGGTCAAAACCAGGAAATCCGTCAGACAGGCAACCAAAACCAGACAGGGAGCAGGCAGGAACTCGAGATCCGTAAACAGGCAGGCAGGGATCAAAAACCGGGCAGGACAAACATCTAGGCTAGAGCACAACACTCACTGGAGAGCTTGGCGGAAACGACAAGACAATCTGGCAAAGGATAAGTGATAGTGAGGTGGTATAAATACTGTGGAGTGATGAGGGAATGAGTAACAGGTGAGGGGAAGGGCTGGGGAGACCAGGTGAGGGAAGTGAGCTGATTACAAGGGCCTGGAGGAAGGCGGGATCTGAAATGACAGGAGAGTTTAGATTAGCCACCAAACAAACAATAATAGAAGTGTCTAACTTGTGACAGAACCCCCCCCCCCCTCTATAGACGGCTCCTGACGTCCCACGTGGTTGATCGGGATGAGCCTGGTGAAAGTCAGTAATGAGAGATGGGTCAAAGATACTGCGAGCAGGCACCCATGAACGCTCTTCAGGGCCATAATCCTCCCAGTGACAGGTACTGCAACCCTCTACCACGTCGCCGGGACTTGATGAGGCGACGGACAGTGTAAACAGTCTCCCCGTCGATAGTCCGGGGTGGTGGTGGGGGTCTAGAGGGGGGCTGAAGAGGGCTCACATTAACTGGTTTGATCTTGGACACGTGGAAGGTAGGATGAATCCTCATAGAAGGAGGCAGACGCAGGCGGACAGCTGCAGGATTGATAATCCTAGCTATGGGAAATGGGCCTACAAAACGGGGAGACAACTTCTTTGACTCAACTCTGAGAGGGAGATCCCAGTGTGGAGAGCCAGACACGTTGCCCTGGGGAGTACTGTGGAGCTGGCTTGCGACGGCGATTGGCGGTCCGTTGATAACAGTCGGAAGAGCGCAGGAGCGCGGAGCGGGCCTTTAACCACATGCGTCGACATCGGCTTACAAACGCCTGTGCAGATGGGACGCTGGCCTCCCGTTCCTGTGCCGGGAAAAGGAGCGGCTGGTATCCGTGGGAGCATTGGAATGGAGAAAGACCAGTAGCAGAACTAGGAAGGGTGTTGTGGGCATACTCAACCCATAGAAGCTGCCTCGACCAGGAGGAGGGAGTGGAGGAGGCTAGACAGCGTAAGGCAGTCTCCATCTCCTGGTTCATTCGCTCTGCTTGACCATTGGACTGGGGATGAAATCTGGACGAGAGACTGACACTGGCTCCCAGTAGCCTGCAAAACTCGGACCAAAAACGAGAAGTAAATTGTGGTCCCCGATCAGACACAACGTCATTGGGGAGACCATGCAGCCTGAACACATGAGCATGATTTCAGCCGTTTCCTTGGCAGTAGGTAATTTGGTTAATGGAATAAGCCGGGCAGACTTGGAAAACCTGTCTATGACTGTGAGTATGACTGTGTTACCGTCTGAGGGTGGTAGTCCAGTGACAAAATCCAAGGAGATGTGGGACCAGGGATGATGAGGGATAGGCAAGGGATGAAGAAGACTGGTAGGGAGCTTGGCGTGAGGTCTTATTTTGGGAGCAGACTAGGCAAGCAGCAATGAATTCCTTGGTATCTTTCTCCATGGAAGACCACCAAAATCGCTGTCGAATCAGGGCTAGGGACCGTCTCACTCCTGAGTGACAAGCCAGGCGAGAGTTATGACCCCACTGGAGAACCTGGGTACAGAGAGGGGCAGGAACAAACAGACGGTTAACAGGACAGGCACTTGGGGCTGGGTGTTCAGCATAAGAGCGCTTGACCTTATCCTCCACCTCCCAGGTCACCAGACCAATGACACATGTAGAAGCGATGATATTCTCAGTATGAGATGGAGAGCTCTCTGGCTGGAACTGGCGAGACAGGGCGTCAGGTTTGATGTTCTTAGAACCAGGTCTGTATGAAAGAGAAAAATCAAAGCGTGTTAAAAACAGAGCCCACCTGGCTTGACGAGAGTTCAGCCGCTTAGCTGAACGGATGTACTCCAAATTGTTGTGGTCAGTCCAGACAACAAAAGGCTGCTCTGCTCCCTCCAACCAGTGTCTCCATTCTTCCAGGGCAAGTTTCACTGCCAACAGTTCTCGATTTCCAATGTCATAATTCCTTTCTGCTGGGGACAGCTTCTGAGAGAAGAAGGCACACGGGTGCATCTTCTGATCCTCGGCCGACCGTTGAGAAAGAACTGCCCCAACTCCAGTGTCCGACGCATCTACCTCTACAGTAAACTGCCGAGTAGAATCTGGAAACATCAAAATAGGAGCAGAGGTGAAGCGTGACTTTAACTCACCAAAAGCCCCTTCGGCCACCGAGGACCACCGGAAGGGAATGTTCTGAGAGGTGAGAGCTGTGAGAGGGGCTGCCACCAAACTGTAGTTTCGAATAAACCTCCGGTAGAAGTTGGCAAAACCCAGAAAGCGTTGGAGCTCCTTGCGTGTTGAAGGGCATGGCCAGTCAGTCACCGCCTTGGTCTTTTCAGGATCCATCTTGATGTTTCTGGTGGAGACCACAAATTCCAGGAACGGGACTTCTGTGGTGTGGAACACACACTTCTCGGCCTTGACAAAGAGGTGGTTCTCCAAGAGCCTCTGGAGGACAAGGTGAACATGGACCACATGCTCCTGTTTTGACTTGGAAAAAATCTAAATGTCATCCAGGTATACAAAAACACAGATATTGAGAAGATCCCGCAGAACATCATTCACCAACCCCTGGAAGACTGCAGGTGCATTGGTGAGTCCAAAAGGCATGACTAAATACTCATAATGTCCACTAGGAGTGTTAAATCCCGTCTTCCACTCGTCCCCCTCCCTGATTCTCACCAAATGGTACGCGTTACGTAGGTCCAGCTTGGTAAAAATAGTAGCGCCTTGTAACAGTTCAAATGCAGAGGAAACAAGTGGAAGGGGGTACCTGTTCTTGACAGTGATGTTATTGAGTTCTCTGTAGTCAATGCATGGGCGCAGAGTCTTATCCTTCTTACCCACGAAGAAAATACCTGCACCAGCAGGAGATGATGAAGGCCGGATAAGCCCTGCATCCAAAGAGTCATTGATATACTTCTCCATTGACTTAGTTTCAGGAGCCGATAAAGAAAAAAAGTCGACCTCTAGGAGGAGAAGTAACAGGTCAATAGGACAGTCATTGGCACAATGAGGCGGGAGTGAGGTGGCCCGAATCTTGTTAAAGGCCTCTTTAAGGTCCCAGTAATCCTTGGGAACACCGGAAAGGTCTCGACACTCAGAGATAATCGGCTGACTGGAATCAATTGAGGAACTAGATCTTAAGCAGACAGCATGACAATGAGCACTCCACTCTCTAATAGTCCCTGAAGCCCAATCTATATGAGGATTATGCCTCCTTAACCAAGGAAACCACAAAATAATAGGCTGATGTGGTGCATGGATAAGGTGAAAAGAGAGTGTTTCGCTGTGATTACCTGACATGCTTATTTGAACTGGAGTTGAACGGTGTGTCACTCTGCAGAGAAGACGACCATCTAGAGCTGTAGCATTGATGGGCTTCTCCAAAACCTCCCGACCAAGTCCCATCTGAAAGGCCAGTGTTATATCCAAAAGACTGGCATCAGCACTAGAGTCAATAAGAACAGCCACAGTGTGAATTTTCCCCAAGCAGCTCAGCTGAGCATGGGTTAGGGGTCGAGAGGGCATTTCTAAATTCATAATTCGGCTCACCAGCTCCATCTGGATGACTGGTGAGCACTGCCTTTTACAGGAAAAGAGAAGGCAAGATGACCCTCCTGGCCGCAGTAAAGACAGCAGTTGTCCCGCAGTTGTCCCGCAGTTGTCCCGCAGGCGGCGCTGTCGTTCTGCCTCGGAGAGCCGGGTCCGCCCCAGCTGCATTGGTTCAGAAGAGTTAGAAAATCCTCCTCTCACCTGTTCAGTAGCATGCGCTGACGGGAGAGACGGAGCCTGAGGGGCGACAGAGAAAACCCTCTCTTTCCTCCGCTCCCGCAGACGGCAGTCAATGTGGATGGAGAGAGCCACCAGCTCATCTAAATCAGCAGGAAGGTCCTGAGCTGCCAGTTAGTCTTTAGGGCGATCCGACAGACCGTTGTAGAAGGCATCGAGAAGTGAAGAAGCATTCCAGTTACTCTCGGTGGCTATGGTACGAAACTCGATGGAGTAATCGGACACAGATCTCCCTCCTTGCGCCAGGTTAAACAGTCCCCGAGCGACCTCTCTTCCGGGTGTAGCGTGATCAAAGACTTTACGCATGCAGTTCATCTGAGAATAAACTTACAGACGAGCAGGCAGAGGATTGTCTCTCCCATTCGGCGGTACCCCAGTCTTTAGCTTTGCCCGTGAGAAGAGAGACAATATACGCCACCCGGGATCTTTCTGTTGGGAAGGCGGAAGGCTGAAGCTCGAAGGCGAGGGAACATTGGACCAGGAATGGTCTGCACGAACCTGGGGCTCCAGAGTAGCGTTCCGGAGGAGGCAGGCATGCATCCGATGCCGGAGGACTCTGGATTCGAACAGCGGAAGCTGGAGTTAGTTCCGGACTTTGGACCGTAGCAGGAAGGTTCTTAAGATGATCACGGAGATTCACAAAGGTCCGTTCGTGACGAGCGGCCATCTCCTGCATTGCTTCAGCTATGAAGGTAAGCTGCTGCTTGTGGCATTGTAACATGATATCGTGCGTAGGTGGTTCTGTCGCTGAGTCGGCTGGATTCATGTTGGCCAGATTGTACTGTCACGATCACAGGTACAGATCAGAACCCAATAGCACAACTCAGATACAACCAGTGTATAGCAATGTTCAGTTTATTCAGGTCAGGGACAGGCAGGGTAAAAACCAGGAAATCCGTCAGACAGGCAACCAAAACCAGACAGGGAGCAGGCAGGAACTCGAGATCCGTAAACAGGCAGGCAGGGATCAAAAACCGAGCAGGACAAAAATCTAGGCTAGAGCACAACACTCACTGGAGAGCTTGGCGGAAAAAACAAGACAATCTGGCAAAGGACAAGTGATAGTGAGGTGGGATAAATACTGTGGAGTGATGAGGGAATGAGTAACAGGTGAAGGGAAGGGCTGGGGAGACCAGGTGAGGGAAGTGAGCTGATTACAAGGGCCTGGAGGAAGGCGGGATCTGAAATGACAGGAGAGTTTAGATGAGCCACCAAACAAACAATATAGAAGTGTCTAACTTGTGACACTTACAATTCGCCGTGAGATCAGGGAGCAGATGTAGGATAGAAGTTTCCCTAACATGGCTTTGTATATAAAAATGTACCAGTGACTGAGCCTCCATACAGTTAGTGAAGGCAAACCAGCCCTTGCAGGGTACAGTGATGGGTTAAAGCTTTACAATGTGTCACAAATCTCAGTGCACTGTGATATGCAGCATCTATCATAATATCTTCTGAAAACAAATGCCAGTGTCACACACACACACACACACAAACACACACACACACCACACACACACACCGCCTTCATAATGCGCCTTCTCCTAATTTTCCCAGCATTCACTGGATTATCCGTAAATCAAACAAAACCAAAACGTTGATTTATCTGTTTTGGTTAAAAATTGAATAACGTCGGTTTTTTGGTTTTCCGTTTTTCCGAAAAACCAAAAAACCACACCGGTTATTTTTTAAACGTTAATGTTTTGGATGCATATTGTTCTAGTATTTGTTCAGGCTGTTACATACAATTAGCCTCTGTTGCTACCCTGCTGGTGGTGAGTAAATATTAAAATCAGTTCAAATTGACAACCGGTCGCGATCTTTTTTTTTTTATGGATCTGCCGGTCCTTGGCACAATAAAGGTTGGGAAACCCCTGAGCTAAAGGACTCTTTCAGTGTTTAGATAATTAACTTTAGTCAAAGTTATCTCAGTGGGTCTCAAACGGTTTGGTCACGATTTATGTAAACAATTATTTCCGAGCACACCTTCATATGATCATTATAGTTATAAAACAATAAGAGAATAAATGAAAAACAGTTATGAAAAACGGTATGACAGTAAAACAAGAATACAGTTTAAAAGGGGAGTGATTTGTAAATATCATAAAGAAAAGCAAATCTGTTTACAGTTCTGTTTCATATGGGTGTTGACTGTTGAGAGATGTATCCATAGATCTCTTAATTGCTCTCAAAGTGCAACAGATTGATGCTTTTAACTTCAATATTTAAAAAAAAAATCTTCCCGGGGGAGTATGCCCCCGGACCCCCCTAGAGGACATTAGGTCCACCCCCCACTTATAAAAATAGCACTTTACCCCTGCCTATATGTCGTGAGCTGATTATCGAGCCTTCATTGTAACAGTCGCAGATATACTGTGTATGTGCGTGTGGGGAGTGTTGCAGTAGAAAATTCAACTGTATCGCCAGGTAGATTAAGGGAAAACCCTAAATGTTTGAGGCATCCTCTGTGAAACGTCAAGCTACCCCACAGCACCTCCCTAAAGAAAATCTCTGGAGCCGCCACTGATGTCGTGCGTGTGTGATCAGTGTGCGCTTATGTTTTGTGCGATGGGGGGGGGCCAAAACAATATTTGCACCGGGCCAATCACAACCTTGTTACACCACTGCGTGCATCCAATACACTTTTAAATATGTGCAGCTGTGCACGCTGTTACATAGGACGTATTTTACTTACGCATTAACGGAGTCTGCAATCTGCTGCCAACAATGTTGGCGACTTTTGGCAGTCGCAAGCGTAATGATTTTGGCCTTAATGATTGTGTTTTTAAATCCTCGAATCGGCTCATGATCACCGTCTGGTTCCTCCGCCGTGTGAAATAACTTGCTCTAGGCTTCTCCATTATTCCGATTGGTCGAATGCTCCAAATACCACCCCTTTTATGTGAACGTGCACCTAACTAGATAGGGCAAGGGTGGCTTGAGTTAACGAGTTTGATAGTCCGCATCGTAGGACCGTTTAGCGAGATCAGGTTTGTTTCTGGATTAGGTAAAGCCGGGTTAACTCAAACATATCCAGGTTATGTTGACCCGGCTTCGTCGTAGGCTAGAGGCCTCTGATCCCACCATGTGTACTAGGAACCTCTAGCTAAACGAAGATTAAAGGTACACGTGCAACATACCCCCTGTTGGCTCTTCTTTTAAAATATCTTATGGTAATAAAGTACTGTATCATGCTGAGATTGTAGCCGCACACCAACTCCGTTGTGTAGGAGCTAGTTAGCATGTTTATGTACAATGTATGTAAAGAATGAATATACACTACAATATTTGACCACAAGCGGGTAGCGTGTTGCAAGTCTATGAGGTAACAATGGTCAGGTGTTTTTATTGTCACAGGTGAACAGGACATCTTGGTCATAAGGTTTACCACAAGCACAGCCAATAGAATTACAATCAAGTAAAACGTGTTATAACAGCAACTATTTGAATCAGAATTTCTTTATTCGTCCCACAAAGGGGGAAATGTACATTGTAACAGCAAAGTATAGATACAGACGAATAAAATAGAACACTATTATAGAAAAAGGCATGCACATAGTATTTTAAATATAAATTATTGCAATTACAGAAGTAGATAGTAAGTAGCAGCAATATTTATAAAATAAGATAAGTGTTAGCACTGTAAAGTGAAGTGTGGTATGTAACATTAGTAATATTATTACTCCACATAGTTACTTAAAGATTCCTGGTGTCATTTTGTTTTTTCTTTTTTTTTAAAGTTACAAATCGACCTTCGTTGTAACGACGTTAATGTTAAACATAAAATGATATGGTTGTTTGAATACAAAACAAAAACCTTGGACCATTTTCATGCAGATGTTGCTTGCTTACTGTTTGCATTTGTATTGCTAGTATAACCTATAATAATATAATTGAATTTAAATATTAATTTAGTTAGATATTAGTCACTATTTTTCGCTTTCATCAGACACCTCATGGCCACCTTCTCCAGCCATAATGTTGAAGACACTGCCCTCCAGTAGCAGTGTTTAATTATGATGCATAGCCACCCGTTGAAAACCCCATAGTCCTTGTTTTGCATAAATATCTTGGACAACCTGATTGAAAGAACATTTGCAAAATAAAACAAAGCATAGTTTGATGACAACCTGTTGACAGTGATAAATGCACATTGTATCTCAAGTTCCCTCACAAACTTCTAGATCAGTGGATGATGGTGCCAAACCGTTTGCCTCCAAAAGATCTTGGCTTCTTTTTAGCCCTCATTCTTCATATGGAAGCTGCCCCATTGCTCTGGTGATGGCTAGACACAATCACAAAGAGGCAAAGCCCAAAAAAATCCCAAAAATGCAACACACCTGAACAAGCTGAAGGTCCACAATTGATCTCCAGAGTGTAGCTGCTATACTTTGTGTGCCTTATAGAAAGCATGATCCTTCTTACATTTGGTGATATTAACTGGCTCCAATAAACCTGGTCCTGAAAAGTGTCATACTGGAGGTGTATGGCCTCGTGAAAACATGCCAAAAATAAAAGTTGTAAAAACTTCCACTGCTGGTAATGTTCACATTGTGGATAAGGTAATATCAATACATTTCCCAGTCGGAAGAAGAATGCACCAGTGAAATATCTGGCTGCTGATTTCCAAAGGTTGCCAATGGGGGTTCTTGCAACAATAGTCTGGCTCTGCCAACTCTAGGTTGGCCTTGTCTTGAACCAAAGATAGCAAAACAAGAATTTCTCCCTTGTATTTCAAACATTATTAACTATACTGATAACTCATAGTAACATGCAGAAAAAATAAGAAACTCAAGACATGTTTGCTTCAAGAGAGGACATATTCATGATCCTCAGTTGAGAACATAGTGTCTTCCTCTCCCTAGTCATCAACCTCAAGACAAGAGCTGCTTTCACACCAAGTACTTTGCCGTACTTAGTTCCCAGCACTTAGTTCCCCCATGGAACTAAAGAGCAGATCGCGTTCACACCGGAATAAGTCCCTGAGGGAAGATTACGAAAATGAATAATAATAATAATAATATTGGGAGGGATGAAACCCTCTTTAATGGTCACACGTGCAGAGCACACAGCACACACAGTGACATTTGTTCTCTGCTTTTAACCCATCCTAGTACCAGGAGTCTAGTACTAGGAGCAGTGGGCAGCTATTGCACAGCGCCCAGGGAGCAATGGGGTTGGGTTGTCCGGTGCCTTGCTCAAGGGCACGGCAGGGCAGAAGGTGAACTGGGACGTCTCCAAGTAGCAGTCCACACTCCATTTTTAGGTCTGGTCGGGGACTTGAACCGGCAACCCTACGGCTCACAGTCCAATTCCCTACTGACTGAGCCGCTGACGTCACTTCTTCTTCTGCTTTGGGTTTACTGGCAGGCCGCAAACAACTTCACGGCGTATACTGTCACCCGAAGTCCCGGCCGGAAATCCCGGAGTTGGGGACTGGCTTCAGTAGAAGCTGCTGGGACTCCCAGCAGCTTCTACTGAAGCCTTCCGAGTAAATCGCCAGAACGCCGACACCTCCTCATCTCCACCGCTCCCATGTTTTTTTGTGTTGCCATAAGTTATTCTCTCTCTGTTGGTGCGCGGGGCTAATGCTAATAATGCTAATGCCAGCAAATGCAATGGCAGCTTCACAAAACTTTTCCAAGTTTTACGGGCCTGGTTTGCAATTCGCCCAGCCAATAGAAATTGGTACTTTTTTCTCCCCAGGAAAGTACCTGCTCTCTGGCAGGGACTGAAGAGGGGGGAAAAGTTCTCATGAACTAAGTTCTCTTTTTGGTGTGAACGCAAAATCCCAGGAACTATCGGAACTAAGTACTCCGGTGTGAAAGCGCCTAATGCCTATGTCTTAGTTTTTCAACTTTTAACCTTTAAACTGTGTTGAAGCATTTGTAAATATGCATAGCTGGAAGTGGTTCCATGGCCAACACCGAGACAAGACACTGTCGCCTGTATGAATTTAAGGAAATAAATAATAGATTATCATTGCTCTGACATCATAACATATTCATGCTGCTGCACTCTTGGCCAGGTCACTTTTGAAAATGAATTTCTAACAGTAAAAACTCTTGTCCCCTATACACAGACCACTCATACCATGAAAACACACATACAGTACATGCATATAATCAACTTTTATTACATAAAAACAGCCCTGGAAGAAACAATAACTATACAATGTTGGGTAACATACAGTAATAGTGAAGGCCTCAAACTAAAAGGTATCTTAGTTGGTCATCTTTTGCCGGATGTTTTTGTCATGGTGGAATGTGAAGAGGGAATACCAGACAATGCAGGAGATATTTTGATATAGATGCAGCATTCAAAGGGAGGAGACAGTGGGGTGACAATGCCAACACAAATCTGTAAGCCGTAGTGGCGTACTTTAGATTTAATGTAAAAGGTCCCCTATTATACTCTTTTTCAACAATGATCTGTTTGGCTGAAACACCAAACAGATCATTGTCGCATCCCATAAACCCTGCTGTTTCAGCCCTGTTTCAAAAGAGCTGATTCTCTGTCTGTAGCTTTAAATGCTTTAAATAAATGGTGACATCATAAAGTGGCCAACATCTGATCAGCTAATTTAAGACAGGTTTTATATAGATGGATCCGGACAAAAAGAGAGAGAATCTTTCTTCCTGACACTTTCTGAATCTCTTATCACATAGGGGACACATATTATGTATAAAAGACGTGAAAAAGTGGATTTTGCGTAATGGGTGACCTTTAAGTTTGCATCGCTGTTTTGTTTTTGCTTGCAGTGCAGATTATTTGAGAAATAATTTCCTTATTAGTTAAAATAGGTATTCCACCCTTCCAAACGTAACCACTGACATAGCAGAATAAAAAGAATTAGATCTTTTAATTAGCTTTGGACTGCTGTATTCGCCAGTTACAAACACAACGAGGTGAAGAGGGACGAGAAGCCATCCGTGTGTTTCAGTCTTCTTGGACATAGGCCCCATCGGCTTCGTTAGTGTGTGCTTGTCCATAGTGGCCTTTGAGAAGTGAGCGATGAACATTGATTGATTGATTGATGATTGATTGATTGATTGATACATTTATTCGAACAAGTAAAATAATAATTACAAACAAATGTTGCAGTGCATAGTCATGTAAGAGAAATCAAAACAAAAAATTACATTTACAACAGCAACAACAACAACAACAACAACAACAACAACATTAGCAACATAAACAGTGCCACATCTAGTGTTCGAAAAGGAGTGAGAAGAAGTATAACTTATTTAATCTCACCCCCTTGTCCCTAAATGATTTATTTATAATCTATAATCTGCAATAATTATCATTTGTATGCATTATTATTGATATTATTAGTATTACTAATCTGTTTTTACCTGTTGATTTATATATACATAGACACACATACATATACACACCTACATACTCACACATATACACATAGTCAAACACCTTCCCCATCCCTGTACCTCGAGAAAATAATTTCTCTGTATTTCCTCTTGAACTGGTTAATGTCTGAACATCGCTTTAGCTCCACATTCACACTGTTCCATAGTCTCACTCCACAGGCTGAGATACAAAAAGTTATTCTGGTTGTACGGACCCTATGAATTGAAATTGTCTCCTTGAACTATATCCCCCACTCGTTGAGTGAATACTTTTTGGATGTGTCCTGGTAAACGTTATGATTAGCCTTAAACATGATTGTGCCGTTTGGAATTCTACCAGGTCTGTGAATTTTAACAATTTTGACTGCAGGAATAATTGTTAGTGTGATCAAGGTATTTGGCATTCCTTGCCTTATTGGGATCATCCACTGGCGCAACTGTGTACACAGATCCTCCTTCTTTGGGGGCTTTCAGGACCTGATACAACACCGATTTCCAAACATCTTGGATTTTGTTGCTGCCACGCAGTCCAACATTCCTGAGATACACCATGTGGCCTTCGTGTAGGGGAGCATCCTTCACTTTTTGGTCATGGTGTGCCTTTCGTCGACTGGCAGCGGCTTGCAGGTGTCTGGTAGCCTCCCCAAATGCCACCTGAAGCCAAGTCTGTTGCTCCACAATCCAGTCGTGGGCACTGCCTTCTTCTGAGGCTCGGTTCTTCCATGTCGAGGAAGTCAACATGTAAAAGCGAATCTTGTCTGAAAATCAAAAAGAAAGGTGACTCACCAGTAGATTGATGTGCTGTGGTATTGCATGAAAAGGTTAATTGAGGCAGATAGGATGACCAATCCCTTTTCTTAGTGGTCGGAAGGGTGCGCAGGAGGTTATGTAAGGTTTGATTGAATCTTTCATATTGGCGATTCCCAGCAGTCTGGTATGGGGTAGTGCGGGACTTTTGAATGCCATATAAACTACACTGTTGGATCAGTGCACTCTCGAATTTTTTGAATATTTCTCCCCTGGTCCGAGTGGATTCGACCGGGGACACCAAATCTACCAACACTGTAGCCACAGTAGATGCCCATTGATCGTGGGTGGGGATGGCCTGGGTATACTTCGAGAAGACATCAGTCATCACAAGGACATTCTCCATCCCGTTCTTGGATGGCTCCAGTATTGTGAAATCCACAGCCAGAATTTGGTTTAGGCATGCAGCAAGGTGGTGTTGTCAGGCATTTTGGTGGCTCTGCCTTTAAAAACGACCACCCCTCCACATTAGCATCTGTTTAGCTAGCTGCACTAACGGATATACTGTAAGGAGCGGTTTCTACAACAAGGTGAAGGGAATGTCCTCTCCTGTCAGACTGAGGGACTCAGGTGAGCTAAAGCAGGGGTTCCCAACCCCCGGTCCGCGGACCGGTACAGGGCCGTGGAGGTGTTACTGCTGGGCCGCGAAATAGCTGTGAATGTATCGTAATATTTGCAGTATTATAAATATATACAAATATTTTATCATTTTTTTCCAAAACTGTTTAATTTTCGCACCTATACCAGTCATATTATTTCATCCAGTAGCCTAGTTAATCTTCCACCAGAAAACCGTTGAAAATGGCTTTTATGAATGTAGGAAGTGGAGCGCACAGGAGACAACCGTTTAATTGCAGACTGTTATGTTTATGTGGGGAAATGGCAGTGCATACATTATTTGAAATATATTTCAAACTCGGACTTCCTTTTAAGGACATGTCGGCCAGGGGTGTAGAGCCATTTGTTTAAGCACCGGATTGGAAAAACAGGAGAGTAAACCAGTCTGCCTTGATCTATGAATTCATGTCTGGGACTCTCACGGTATCTGCTGCCCACAGCTGTTTTATAGAAGGAAAACCTCCTTCACTTCATGAAATGGCTGCAGCATCAGGAGGCAGCGGGACGTGTAACTCCGCCTCTTTGAAGTGCAACACCAGCGGGTAAAGATATGCCTTTTTACGCACCGCCTTCGCTGTGTTACCAGAACAGCGAGTGACTGCAGGCTGCTACGTATTAACCAGACACACATCGAACTGCCCGATTACTCCCCCTTTTATTAGTTTTATGAAGGAGATGTCCAGTCACCAAGGCGCATGATGTGCTCTGCTCAGCTCTGTGTTCAGTGTGTCTGTCCGACACTTGTTTTCAAATGACCATGAACAGTAATTTACACACATCTAGCTAACTCCATAGGTATATGCGGGTGTTCCCAAGGGAAGTTAGTTTAATCTTAATCTCGATGTAGTCCTAAATGCTGTCGGAGTGCACCGGAACGAACGTTCATTTAATTTCAAACCTTTATTTATCCAGGTGTATCCCATTGAGATCACTGATCTCTTTTTCAAGGGAGACCTGTTCAAGTAGGTTCCACATGAAACATAAAAAACAGAAACAGAACAACAAAACGACATTTTACAGCATCATTACAGGGATTACAATTTACATAACTATCCACATGAGCAGGTACCAACAGCTTCCGATTGAGTAGCATCCAAACAAGCTTTAAAAACATTTAGTGGCACCAGATTGTTCAGTTTCCATTTCAATTGCAGACTATTCCAAGACAGTGGAGCTGCGCATCTAAAAGCTATCTTCCCTAAGACAGTCCTAGTAGTTGGCACATTTAATAAAACTATGCTTTTAATAAAGCATGCGATCTCAGGCAGTAGCCACTTACTGTCACGATCACAGGTACAGATCAGAACCCAATAGCACGACTCAGATACAACCAGTGTATAGCAATGTTCAGTTTATTCAGGTCAGGGACAGGCAGGGTCAAAACCAGGAAATCCGTCAGACAGGCAACCAAAACCAGACAGGGAGCAGGCAGGAACTCGAGATCCGTAAACAGGCAGGCAGGGATCAAAAACCGGGCAGGACAAACATCTAGGCTAGAGCACAACACTCACTGGAGAGCTTGGCGGAAACGACAAGACAATCTGGCAAAGGATAAGTGATAGTGAGGTGGTATAAATACTGTGGAGTGATGAGGGAATGAGTAACAGGTGAGGGGAAGGGCTGGGGAGACCAGGTGAGGGAAGTGAGCTGATTACAAGGGCCTGGAGGAAGGCGGGATCTGAAATGACAGGAGAGTTTAGATTAGCCACCAAACAAACAATAATAGAAGTGTCTAACTTGTGACAGAACCCCCCCCCCCCCTCTATAGACGGCTCCTGACGTCCCACGTGGTTGATCGGGATGAGCCTGGTGAAAGTCAGTAATGAGAGATGGGTCAAAGATACTGCGAGCAGGCACCCATGAACGCTCTTCAGGGCCATAATCCTCCCAGTGACAGGTACTGCAACCCTCTACCACGTCGCCGGGACTTGATGAGGCGACGGACAGTGTAAACAGTCTCCCCGTCGATAGTCCGGGGTGGTGGTGGGGGTCTAGAGGGGGGCTGAAGAGGGCTCACATTAACTGGTTTGATCTTGGACACGTGGAAGGTAGGATGAATCCTCATAGAAGGAGGCAGACGCAGGCGGACAGCTGCAGGATTGATAATCCTAGCTATGGGAAATGGGCCTACAAAACGGGGAGACAACTTCTTTGACTCAACTCTGAGAGGGAGATCCCGTGTGGAGAGCCAGACACGTTGCCCTGGGGAGTACTGTGGAGCTGGCTTGCGACGGCGATTGGCGGTCCGTTGATAACAGTCGGAAGAGCGCAGGAGCGCGGAGCGGGCCTTTAACCACATGCGTCGACATCGGCTTACAAACGCCTGTGCAGATGGGACGCTGGCCTCCCGTTCCTGTGCCGGGAAAAGGAGCGGCTGGTATCCGTGGGAGCATTGGAATGGAGAAAGACCAGTAGCAGAACTAGGAAGGGTGTTGTGGGCATACTCAACCCATAGAAGCTGCCTCGACCAGGAGGAGGGAGTGGAGGAGGCTAGACAGCGTAAGGCAGTCTCCATCTCCTGGTTCATTCGCTCTGCTTGACCATTGGACTGGGGATGAAATCTGGACGAGAGACTGACACTGGCTCCCAGTAGCCTGCAAAACTCGGACCAAAAACGAGAAGTAAATTGTGGTCCCCGATCAGACACAACGTCATTGGGGAGACCATGCAGCCTGAACACATGAGCATGATTTCAGCCGTTTCCTTGGCAGTAGGTAATTTGGTTAATGGAATAAGCCGGGCAGACTTGGAAAACCTGTCTATGACTGTGAGTATGACTGTGTTACCGTCTGAGGGTGGTAGTCCAGTGACAAAATCCAAGGAGATGTGGGACCAGGGATGATGAGGGATAGGCAAGGGATGAAGAAGACTGGAGGGAGCTTGGCGTGAGGTCTTATTTTGGGAGCAGACTAGGCAAGCAGCAATGAATTCCTTGGTATCTTTCTCCATGGAAGACCACCAAAATCGCTGTCGAATCAGGGCTAGGGACCGTCTCACTCCTGAGTGACAAGCCAGGCGAGAGTTATGACCCCACTGGAGAACCTGGGTACAGAGAGGGGCAGGAACAAACAGACGGTTAACAGGACAGGCACTTGGGGCTGGGTGTTCAGCATAAGAGCGCTTGACCTTATCCTCCACCTCCCAGGTCACCAGACCAATGACACATGTAGAAGCGATGATATTCTCAGTATGAGATGGAGAGCTCTCTGGCTGGAACTGGCGAGACAGGGCGTCAGGTTTGATGTTCTTAGAACCAGGTCTGTATGAAAGAGAAAAATCAAAGCGTGTTAAAAACAGAGCCCACCTGGCTTGACGAGAGTTCAGCCGCTTAGCTGAACGGATGTACTCCAAATTGTTGTGGTCAGTCCAGACAACAAAAGGCTGCTCTGCTCCCTCCAACCAGTGTCTCCATTCTTCCAGGGCAAGTTTCACTGCCAACAGTTCTCGATTTCCAATGTCATAATTCCTTTCTGCTGGGGACAGCTTCTGAGAGAAGAAGGCACACGGGTGCATCTTCTGATCCTCGGCCGACCGTTGAGAAAGAACTGCCCCAACTCCAGTGTCCGACGCATCTACCTCTACAGTAAACTGCCGAGTAGAATCTGGAAACATCAAAATAGGAGCAGAGGTGAAGCGTGACTTTAACTCACCAAAAGCCCCTTCGGCCACCGAGGACCACCGGAAGGGAATGTTCTGAGAGGTGAGAGCTGTGAGAGGGGCTGCCACCAAACTGTAGTTTTGAATAAACCTCCGGTAGAAGTTGGCAAAACCCAGAAAGCGTTGGAGCTCCTTGCGTGTTGAAGGGCATGGCCAGTCAGTCACCGCCTTGGTCTTTTCAGGATCCATCTTGATGTTTCTGGTGGAGACCACAAATTCCAGGAACGGGACTTCTGTGGTGTGGAACACACACTTCTCGGCCTTGACAAAGAGGTGGTTCTCCAAGAGCCTCTGGAGGACAAGGTGAACATGGACCACATGCTCCTGTTTTGACTTGGAAAAAATCTAAATGTCATCCAGGTATACAAAAACACAGATATTGAGAAGATCCCGCAGAACATCATTCACCAACCCCTGGAAGACTGCAGGTGCATTGGTGAGTCCAAAAGGCATGACTAAATACTCATAATGTCCACTAGGAGTGTTAAATCCCGTCTTCCACTCGTCCCCCTCCCTGATTCTCACCAAATGGTACGCGTTACGTAGGTCCAGCTTGGTAAAAATAGTAGCGCCTTGTAACAGTTCAAATGCAGAGGAAACAAGTGGAAGGGGGTACCTGTTCTTGACAGTGATGTTATTGAGTTCTCTGTAGTCAATGCATGGGCGCAGAGTCTTATCCTTCTTACCCACGAAGAAAATACCTGCACCAGCAGGAGATGATGAAGGCCGGATAAGCCCTGCATCCAAAGAGTCATTGATATACTTCTCCATTGACTTAGTTTCAGGAGCCGATAAAGAAAAAAGTCGACCTCTAGGAGGAGAAGTAACAGGTCAATAGGACAGTCATTGGCACAATGAGGCGGGAGTGAGGTGGCCCGAATCTTGTTAAAGGCCTCTTTAAGGTCCCAGTAATCCTTGGGAACACCGGAAAGGTCTCGACACTCAGAGATAATCGGCTGACTGGAATCAATTGAGGAACTAGATCTTAAGCAGACAGCATGACAATGAGCACTCCACTCTCTAATAGTCCCTGAAGCCCAATCTATATGAGGATTATGCCTCCTTAACCAAGGAAACCACAAAATAATAGGCTGATGTGGTGCATGGATAAGGTGAAAAGAGAGTGTTTCGCTGTGATTACCTGACATGCTTATTTGAACTGGAGTTGAACGGTGTGTCACTCTGCAGAGAAGACGACCATCTAGAGCTGTAGCATTGATGGGCTTCTCCAAAACCTCCCGACCAAGTCCCATCTGAAAGGCCAGTGTTATATCCAAAAGACTGGCATCAGCACTAGAGTCAATAAGAACAGCCACAGTGTGAATTTTCCCCAAGCAGCTCAGCTGAGCATGGGTTAGGGGTCGAGAGGGCATTTCTAAATTCATAATTCGGCTCACCAGCTCCATCTGGATGACTGGTGAGCACTGCCTTTTACAGGAAAAGAGAAGGCAAGATGACCCTCCTGGCCGCAGTAAAGACAGCAGTTGTCCCGCAGTTGTCCCGCAGTTGTCCCGCAGGCGGCGCTGTCGTTCTGCCTCGGAGAGCCGGGTCCGCCCCAGCTGCATTGGTTCAGAAGAGTTAGAAAATCCTCCTCTCACCTGTTCAGTAGCATGCGCTGACGGGAGAGACGGAGCCTGAGGGGCGACAGAGAAAACCCTCTCTTTCCTCCGCTCCCGCAGACGGCAGTCAATGTGGATGGAGAGAGCCACCAGCTCATCTAAATCAGCAGGAAGGTCCTGAGCTGCCAGTTAGTCTTTAGGGCGATCCGACAGACCGTTGTAGAAGGCATCGAGAAGTGAAGAAGCATTCCAGTTACTCTCGGTGGCTATGGTACGAAACTCGATGGAGTAATCGGACACAGATCTCCCTCCTTGCGCCAGGTTAAACAGTCCCCGAGCGACCTCTCTTCCGGGTGTAGCGTGATCAAAGACTTTACGCATGCAGTTCATCTGAGAATAAACTTACAGACGAGCAGGCAGAGGATTGTCTCTCCCATTCGGCGGTACCCCAGTCTTTAGCTTTGCCCGTGAGAAGAGAGACAATATACGCCACCCGGGATCTTTCTGTTGGGAAGGCGGAAGGCTGAAGCTCGAAGGCGAGGGAACATTGGACCAGGAATGGTCTGCACGAACCTGGGGCTCCAGAGTAGCGTTCCGCAGGAGGCAGGAGGCATGGAGGCATGCATCCGATGCCGGAGGACTCTGGATTCGAACAGCGGAAGCTGGAGTTAGTTCCGGACTTTGGACCGTAGCAGGAAGGTTCTTAAGATGATCACGGAGATTCACAAAGGTCCGTTCGTGACGAGCGGCCATCTCCTGCATTGCTTCAGCTATGAAGGTAAGCTGCTGCTTGTGGCATTGTAACATATCGTGCGTAGGTGGTTCTGTCGCTGAGTCGGCTGGATTCATGTTGGCCAGATTGTACTGTCACGATCACAGGTACAGATCAGAACCCAATAGCACAACTCAGATACAACCAGTGTATAGCAATGTTCAGTTTATTCAGGTCAGGGACAGGCAGGGTCAAAACCAGGAAATCCGTCAGACAGGCAACCAAAACCAGACAGGGAGCAGGCAGGAACTCGAGATCCGTAAACAGGCAGGCAGGGATCAAAAACCGAGCAGGACAAAAATCTAGGCTAGAGCACAACACTCACTGGAGAGCTTGGCGGAAAAAACAAGACAATCTGGCAAAGGACAAGTGATAGTGAGGTGGGATAAATACTGTGGAGTGATGAGGGAATGAGTAACAGGTGAAGGGAAGGGCTGGGGAGACCAGGTGAGGGAAGTGAGCTGATTACAAGGGCCTGGAGGAAGGCGGGATCTGAAATGACAGGAGAGTTTAGATGAGCCACCAAACAAACAATAATAGAAGTGTCTAACTTGTGACACTTACAATTCGCCGTGAGATCAGGGAGCAGATGTAGGATAGAAGTTTCCCTAACATGGCTTTGTATATAAAAATGTACCAGTGACTGAGCCTCCATACAGTTAGTGAAGGCAAACCAGCCCTTGCAGGGTACAGTGATGGGTTAAAGCTTTACAATGTGTCACAAATCTCAGTGCACTGTGATATGCAGCATCTATCATAATATCTTCTGAAAACAAATGCCAGTGTCACACACACACACACACACAAACACACACACACACACACACACACACCGCCTTCATAATGCGCCTTCTCCTAATTTTCCCAGCATTCACTGGATTATCCGTAAATCAAACAAAACCAAAACGTTGATTTATCTGTTTTGGTTTAAAAATTGAATAACGTCGGTTTTTTGGTTTTCCGTTTTTCCGAAAAACCAAAAAACCACACCGGTTATTTTTTAAACGTTAATGTTTTGGATGCATATTGTTCTAGTATTTGTTCAGGCTGTTACATACAATTAGCCTCTGTTGCTACCTGCTGGTGGTGAGTAAATATTAAAATCAGTTCAAATTGACAACCGGTCGGCGATCTTTTTTTTTTTATGGATCTGCCGGTCCTTGGCACAATAAAGGTTGGGAACCCCTGAGCTAAAGGACTCTTTCAGTGTTTAGATAATTAACTTTAGTCAAAGTTATCTCAGTGGGTCTCAAACGGTTTGGTCACGATTTATGTAAACAATTATTTCCGAGGCACACCTTCATATGATCATTATAGTTATAAAACAATAAGAGAATAAATGAAAAACAGTTATGAAAAACGGTATGACAGTAAAACAAGAATACAGTTTAAAAGGGGAGTGATTTGTAAAATATCCATAAAGAAAAAGCAAATCTGTTTACAGTTCTGTTTCATATGGGTGTTGACTGTTGAGAGATGTATCCATAGATCTCTTAATTTGCTCTCAAAGTGCAACAGATTGATGCTTTTAACTTCAATATTTAAAAAAAAAATCTTCCCGGGGGAGTATGCCCCCGGACCCCCCTAGAGGACATTAGGTCCACCCCCCACTTATAAAAATAGCACTTTACCCCTGCCTATATGTCGTGAGCTGATTATCGAGCCTTCATTGTAACAGTCGCAGATATACTGTGTATGTGCGTGTGGGGAGTGTTGCAGTAGAAAATTCAACTGTATCGCCAGGTAGATTAAGGGAAAACCCTAAATGTTTGAGCATCCTCTGTGAAACGTCAAGCTACCCCACAGCACTCCCTAAAGAAAATCTCTGGAGCCGCCACTGATGTCCGTGCGTGTGTGATCAGTGTGCGCTTATGTTTTGTGCGATGGGGGGGGGCCCAAAACAATATTTGCACCGGGCCAATCACAACCTTGTTACACCACTGCGTGCATCCAATACACTTTTTAAATATGTGCAGCTGTGCACGCTGTTACATAGGACGTATTTTACTTACGCATTAACGGAGTCTGCAATCTGCTGCCAACAATGTTGGCGACTTTTGGCAGTCGCAAGCGTAATGATTTTGGCCTTAATGATGTGTTTTAAATCCTCGAATCGGCTCATGATCACCGTCTGTTCCTCCGCCGTGAAATAACTTGCTCTAGGCTTCTCCATTATTCCGATTGGTCGAATGCTCCAAATACCACCCCTTTTATGTGAACGTGCACCTAACTAGATAGGGCAAGGGTGGCTTGAGTTAACGAGTTGATAGTCCGCATCGTAGGACCGTTTAGCGAGATCAGGTTTGTTTTGGATTAGGTAAGCCGGGTAACTCAAACATATCCAGGTTATGTTGAACCGGCTTCGTCGTAGGCTAGAGGCCTCTGATCCCACCATGTGTACTAGGAACCTCTAGCTAAACGAAGATTAAAGGTACACGTGCACATACACCTGTTGGCTCTTCTTTTAAAATATCTTATGGTAATAAAGTACTGTATCATGCTGAGATTGTAGCCGCACACCAACTCCGTTGTGTAGGAGCTAGTTAGCATGTTTATGTACAATGTATGTAAAGAATGAATATACACTACAATATTTGACCACAAGCGGGTAGCGTGTGCAAGTCTATGAGGTAACAATGGTCAGGTGTTTTATTGTCACAGGTGAACAGGACATCTTGGTCATAAGGTTTACCACAAGCACAGCCAATAGAATTACAATCAAGTAAAACGTGTATAACAGCAACTATTTGAATCAGAATTTCTTTATTCGTCCCACAAAGGGGAAATGTACATTGTAACAGCAAAGTATAGATACAGACGAATAAAATAGAACACTATTATAGAAAAAGGCATGCACATAGTATTTTAAATATAAATTATTGCAATTTACAGAAGTAGATAGTAAGTAGCAGCAATATTTATAAAATAAGATAAGTGTAGCACTGTAAAGTGAAGTGTGGTATGTAACATTAGTAATATTATTACTCCACATAGTTACTTAAAGATTCCTGGTGTCATTTTGTTTTTTCTTTTTTTTTTAAAGTTACAAATCGACCTTCGTTGTAACGAACGTTAATGTTAAACATAAATATGATATGGTTGTTTGAATACAAAAACAAAAACCTTGGACCATTTTCATGCAGATGTTGCTTGCTTACTGTTTGCATTTGTATTGCTAGTATAACCTATAATAATATAATTGAATTTAAATATTAATTTAGTTAGATATTAGTCACTATTTTTCGCTTTCATCAGACACCTCATGGCCACCTTCTCCAGCCATAATGTTGAAGACACTGCCCTCCAGTAGCAGTGTTTAATTATGATGCATAGCCACCCGTTGAAAACCCCATAGTCCTTGTTTTGCATAAATATCTTGGACAACCTGATTGAAAGAACATTTGCAATAAATAAAACAAAGCATAGTTTGATGACAACCTGTTGACAGTGATAAATGCACATTGTATCTCAAGTTCCCTCACAAACTTCTAGATCAGTGGATGATGGTGCCAAACCGTTTGCCTCCAAAAGATCTTGGCTTCTTTTTAGCCCTCATTCTTCATATGGAAGCTGCCCCATTGCTCTGGTGATGGCTAGACACAATCACAAAGAGGCAAAGCCCAAATAAAATCCCAAAAATGCAACACACCTGAACAAGCTGAAGGTCCACAATTGATCTCCAGAGTGTAGCTGCTATACTTTGTGTGCCTTATAGAAAGCATGATCCTTCTTACATTTGGTGATATTAACTGGCTCCAATAAACCTGGTCCTGAAAAGTGTCATACTGGAGGTGTATGGCCTCGTGAAAACATGCCAAAAATAAAAGTTGTATAAAACTTCCACTGCTGGTAATGTTCACATTGTGGATAAGGTAATATCAATACATTTCCCAGTCGGAAGAAGAATGCACCAGTGAAATATCTGGCTGCTGATTTCCAAAGGTTGCCAATGGGGGTTCTTGCAACAATAGTCTGGCTCTGCCAACTCTAGGTTGGCCTTGTCTTGAACCAAAGATAGCAAAACAAGAATTTCTCCCTTGTATTTCAAACATTATTAACTATACTGATAACTCATAGTAACATGCAGAAAAAATAAGAAACTCAAGACATGTTTGCTTCAAGAGAGGACATATTCATGATCCTCAGTTGAGAACATAGTGTCTTCCTCTCCCTAGTCATCAACCTCAAGACAAGAGCTGCTTTCACACCAAGTACTTTGCCGTACTTAGTTCCCAGCACTTAGTTCCCCCATGGAACTAAAGAGCAGATCGCGTTCACACCGGAATAAGTCCCTGAGGGAAGATTACGAAAATGAATAATAATAATAATAATATTGGGAGGGATGAAACCCTCTTTAATGGTCACACGTGCAGAGCACACAGCACACACAGTGACATTTGTTCTCTGCTTTTAACCCATCCTAGTACCAGGAGTCTAGTACTAGGAGCAGTGGGCAGCTATTGCACAGCGCCCAGGGAGCAATGGGGTTGGGTTGTCCGGTGCCTTGCTCAAGGGCACGGCAGGGCAGAAGGTGAACTGGGACGTCTCCAAGTAGCAGTCCACACTCCATTTTTAGGTCTGGTCGGGGACTTGAACCGGCAACCCTACGGCTCACAGTCCAATTCCCTACTGACTGAGCCGCTGACGTCACTTCTTCTTCTGCTTTGGGTTTACTGGCAGGCCGCAAACAACTTCACGGCGTATACTGTCACCCGAAGTCCCGGCCGGAAATCCCGGAGTTGGGGACTGGCTTCAGTAGAAGCTGCTGGGACTCCCAGCAGCTTCTACTGAAGCCTTCCGAGTAAATCGCCAGAACGCCGACACCTCCTCATCTCCACCGCTCCCATGTTTTTTTGTGTTGCCATAAGTTATTCTCTCTCTGTTGGTGCGCGGGGCTAATGCTAATAATGCTAATGCCAGCAAATGCAATGGCAGCTTCACAAAACTTTTCCAAGTTTTACGGGCCTGGTTTGCAATTCGCCCAGCCAATAGAAATTGGTACTTTTTTCTCCCCAGGAAAGTACCTGCTCTCTGGCAGGGACTGAAGAGGGGGGAAAAGTTCTCATGAACTAAGTTCTCTTTTTGGTGTGAACGCAAAATCCCAGGAACTATCGGAACTAAGTACTCCGGTGTGAAAGCGCCTAATGCCTATGTCTTAGTTTTTCAACTTTTAACCTTTAAACTGTGTTGAAGCATTTGTAAATATGCATAGCTGGAAGTGGTTCCATGGCCAACACCGAGACAAGACACTGTCGCCTGTATGAATTTAAGGAAATAAATAATAGATTATCATTGCTCTGACATCATAACATATTCATGCTGCTGCACTCTTGGCCAGGTCACTTTTGAAAATGAATTTCTAACAGTAAAAACTCTTGTCCCCTATACACAGACCACTCATACCATGAAAACACACATACAGTACATGCATATAATCAACTTTTATTACATAAAAACAGCCCTGGAAGAAACAATAACTATACAATGTTGGGTAACATACAGTAATAGTGAAGGCCTCAAACTAAAAGGTATCTTAGTTGGTCATCTTTTGCCGGATGTTTTTGTCATGGTGGAATGTGAAGAGGGAATACCAGACAATGCAGGAGATATTTTGATATAGATGCAGCATTCAAAGGGGGGGAGACAGTGGGGTGACAATGCCAACACAAATCTGTAAGCCGTAGTGGCGTACTTTAGATTTAATGTAAAAGGTCCCCTATTATACTCTTTTTCAACAATGATCTGTTTGGCTGAAACACCAAACAGATCATTGTCGCATCCCATAAACCCTGCTGTTTCAGCCCTGTTTCAAAAGAGCTGATTCTCTGTCTGTAGCTTTAAATGCTTTAAATAAATGGTGACATCATAAAGTGGCCAACATCTGATCAGCTAATTTAAGACAGGTTTTTATATAGATGGATCCGGACAAAAAGAGAGAGAATCTTTCTTCCTGACACTTTCTGAATCTCTTATCACATAGGGGACACATATTTATGTATAAAAGACGTGAAAAAGTGGATTTTGCGTAATGGGTGACCTTTAAGTTTGCATCGCTGTTTTGTTTTTGCTTGCAGTGCAGATTATTTGAGAAATAATTTCCTTATTAGTTAAAATAGGTATTCCACCCTTCCAAACGTAACCACTGACATAGCAGAATAAAAAGAATTAGATCTTTTAATTAGCTTTGGACTGCTGTATTCGCCAGTTACAAACACAACGAGGTGAAGAGGGACGAGAAGCCATCCGTGTGTTTCAGCCAAAGCTGAAGCAGGACTGCTCATAGCTGGATGGGACAGTGGATTATTTTGTATGCTGGGAATTTGTATTTCTTTTAAGAGATTTATCAGTTGTTTTATCTTATAATAAATAAAATCATGGTTGACCTTCATCCCTGTCTGCTTGCTGTTGTGGATCAGCAAAACTCCCCAGTAGGAATTATGTGTATTCAATTAAACCTGTAGCAGTAGCTGTATTGTTTATGCTCCTTTGGTAGTCCATACAAAGGAGACAGCATTTCCTCTGCATGCTGTTTCCACTGAACAAACAACTCAACCTCCAGCTTTGCTCCATCTAGTGTTCGAGGGCATGAAAAAATAAGCACAAGGTTAAAATTATGCATGTGTCTTCATGATCACGTCCTCAAGCTACAGAATAGAAAGAGGGACATCAAGAAAGGTGGTGCAAAAGACGTTTTACATGCATAGAAAAGGATTGAAAACAATACAGAAAAGGGAAAGCCCCTTAAAAATGATATTATGTCCTTCAATGCTAGGCTACCATTGTAGCTGCTCTGTCCAGTCTCAGAATGCATAAGGCAGAGGCTTGGTTGTGCACAAACATTTACAATCATACAGTTGTGTATGTCTCTATACAAATGTTAGATGATCTGATGGTTTTCTGATTCAACATCTCCAACCCTAACCCTAGATGAGCATGTATCTGCATCTTCACATTGACTTAATATGAAATCCAACTGCGCATACATTTTCTTTGCTTTCAGTGTGAACAAACCATAACAAGCGGAACCGCCGTTAGCATTTAGTTCATAGCCCGATTCTGTGTTTACCCATTTTAATTGTAGGATCTGTTGGTTTTGAAGAGAAGGAATCCTCTGCAGACAACTCCCCAGAACAATAAAGAACAGAGTAACCATCCACGAGCAGATGACTGAATATAGCAATGGTGGTGGGTTCTTTCTCTTGAACATCAGAGCATGTGTTTTACAGTGACCTTATCCATAATCGGAGTTAGAACGTGGAATGGACTTCACTCAGACCTTTCAAGTATTACTAGTCATCAACAATTCAAAACTAAAGTAAAAACAATTATATTTGCAGATTACTCCAGCTAACAAGTATTTGATATTCCCAGTGTTGCTTATATATGCATTTACTTTTTTCTTGCCCTAACTGTTATTTTTTTTTTTTTTTTTTTTTTTTCCAGTTTTCGTTAGTTTTCTTTATTTTTTTGTACTCCTTAATTTCTATACGTTTTTGACGAAATATGTGCCATTACTATATTGATGCTAATGATGATGCACGGGAGGGCTACTCCCCATAAGCTATGCTTCAGCCCTCCCGCTTCTACTAATTTTGTTCATTTGTGTGTATGAATTATACGTTTTTGTTTTTGTATGATTTTAGTAGAATAAATAAAAAAAAAAAAAAAAAAAAAATGTGGGGTCACGCACTAAAATAGCCAGCATAGCATGTTTGACGAGCGCAGTCCTGCTGCTCAGCATCCAGCAGGGGTTTCTCTGTGACCTTGATGGGATTGAGTTTGCATGGAAGGTTCATGTTGCAGCAGAGTAAATGACAAAATGCTTTTAGGCGCCTTGCAGGAAGTCTGAACGACACGCTGCGTCAGAGCCACACAAAGGAAATGTGGGAAGTCAAGCAGCTGACTGTCTGATGCATCATTTATTAGTGAGTGATAATGGAAATTCAACGTTATCTTACTCCACAATACAACAGGATAAACATGGGAGGCGGATATGTTTTTACTATAAGAGAATTAGAGATTAAGTGATTATTTGTATAGTTCTGAGTGGAGTCAGATTTATATTAGAAAGATGAGGTTTCTTCACATGCAGCCAAAGAAGGCAGGCAATCAGATAAAAACCAGTGAGTGCAGCAACACCCCCAACTATAGGCCATTGTACCATAGTATCATTTGCCTATTGTCCGTTGGTATTTTCACATCTACACTTGTAATCAGTTTAAATGACTGGTATAGATTCTGAAAATGTATTTACTTATTCCCAGAGTGTTTTTGTGAGATTTGCCAGAATTGTTCAATTGCGATGGAGGTGAATACGTTTTGAAGCGACACTTCCCCGAAACTCACAAGAAACGCCTGGCCCAAGATGAAAATATCGATCTATGGTTATATTCTTCCTGAAACCAAAAGAGCATTAGCGCACAGTTGATGTAACAGCATTCAAAACAAATATATTTAATTCCTTCACTTTGCATAGTTTGTGCAAACAATTAAACCATAGTAAAGCGTTTCAATTAATATTTATAAGCTAATAGTTTCAATATAAATGATTATGTTTAAGGGTTGGATAGACATTATATTTAACCTATCTACCTCTTAGCAAAACAGTACCATGTCCCTCATTGTCTCTTTGTCCCACATGTGGCTTGTTGGCACCTCGTTCAGAGATTAAACACAATTACAACTCTGTCCTCTTCTCCACCTTCAAAATGTACACATTGAGACAACAGCCCTTGGTTACTGCTACAGGAGACACAAAGACGGCTAACTCAAACTTTAGGTCAACACATGTTAAGATAATTAATTAATTAATTATAATAACCAATTCTCAGAGTTTCTGTACGTTTGGTAAACTGTTGTTATTCTTGCGTTGCAGTTGGTGCGGCATCTGGCTTGTTTTATAACTGATGACTGCACATGTATATAGTATGGTCACAATAGAAGGGGTGACATGCCACCCACTATTCCTTTTGAGCAGGTGGCCAGACATTAAACATTGCACCTTTTTATATATTCATCTGTATATGTATCTGTTTGCCTTACCTTTTTGTAATTTGTATTGGGGCTGTATTATATGATTTAATATTCACATAATATAACGTGATATAAAAGACATTCAAACTGATAATTTGTCATTAGTGTGCGTGTGTGTGTGTGTGTGTGTGTGTGTGTGTGTGTGTGTGTGTGTGTGTGTGTGTGTGTGTGTGTGTGTGTGTGTGTGTGTGTGTGTGTGTGTGTGTGTGTGTGTGTGTGTGTGTGTGTGTGTGTGTGTGTGTGTGTGTGTGTGTGTGTGTGTGTGTGTGTGTGTGTGTGTGTGTGTGTGTGTGTGTGTGTGTGTGTGTGTGTGTGTGTGTGTGTGTGTGTGTGTGTGTGTGTGTGTGTTTTGCTAGCAGACTGCTAGTAATCTGTGGTCAGCAAACATTAGAGCGCAAGAGAGGAAACTTCCAGAGAAATCAACAAAAGAAGACAGACAGGAAGTAAACAATTAAGGGAACAGCAGAAGGAGACAGACAGGAAGTAAACACTAAAGGGAACAGCAGAAGAAGACAGACAGGAAGTAAACAATTAAGGGAACAGCAGAAAGAGACAGACAGGAAGTAAACACTAAAGGGAACAGCAGAAGAAGACAGACAGGAAGTAAACACTAAAGGGAACAGCAGAAGAAGACAGACAGGAAGTAAACAATTAAGGGAACAGCAGAATGAGACAGACAGGAAGTAAACAATTAAGGGAACAGCAGAAGGAGACAGACAGGAAGTAAACACTAAAGGGAACAGCAGAAGAAGACAGACAGGAAGTAAACAATTAAGGGAACAGCAGAAGGAGACAGACAGGAAGTAAACACTAAAGGGAACAGCAGAAGAAGACAGACAGGAAGTAAACAATTAAGGGAACAGCAGAAGGAGACAGACAGGAAGTAAACAATTAAGGGAACAGCAGAATGAGACAGACAGGAAGTAAACACTAAAGGGAACAGCAGAAGAAGACAGACAGGAAGTAAACACTAAAGGGAACAGCAGAAGAAGACAGACAGGAAGTAAACAATTAAGGGAACAGCAGAAGGAGACAGACAGGAAGTAAACACTAAAGGGGAACAGCAGAAGAAGACAGACAGGAAGTAAACAATTAAGGGAACAGCAGAAGGAGACAGACAGGAAGTAAACAATTAAGGGAACAGCAGAAGGAGACAGACAGGAAGTAAACACTAACAGGATCATATGCGCTCTGCATTGTTTAAAGACTGGTTAATGGAAAAGAAAATGTGAACACACTTGGACCGTTACAGAAAACCTCCATCAGTGCTGCCGTAACTTTAAGTTACGGTGTTGTCGCCGCAGTTCGAGCCCTTGGCACTCCGTGAAACAGACCATGTATCTGAGTGAGAGCAATACAATCGATTTCAAATCAATAACATCTCTCTAATTTTCCCTTACTGAGTATAATAATGTTATGCACAGTTAAAAGGACCGCCTATGTTAGTCTGTCCACCGTGTGTATTGGATGAATATAAATTAAATGCTTCAATAATTAAGAAATCATGTTATAATTAACACATTATTGGTTTTATTTCCCAAGAAGCAATTAATAGTGTTTTGAATAGATTCGTTTCTGAAGAAAAAAAAAAAAGTGCGTATTTAGAGAAACAATAAAAAAAAAAGTGGCGACAGATAACCCACAAGTGTCCAGTATCCCGTTCATAACGTTTGATATCTACAAGCTGCACCTTTGCAGAAGAAGTCTGTCACCGTTCACCATCACCAGCGTCACTTCACTCAGTGTCAAGAATGCCTTTCCACACTTGGTAGAAATCATGTCCTATTCAAGGCTGCCTTGGTTTGAAGCACAATAGCTTTGAGTGTCCTGTGATGCAGAGGTCTGGAGGACTTCTTTTCCGCTCCCCCTACTTGTCTTTACTATTTGGCCTCTTTCAGACTCTCAGCATCCGCAGTGCTGACTCCAACTCTAAAAACTCTGCTTTCATGTCATCAATAACTGCGTACAAGTGGAGAATAACTTAAATATTATACGTCTAAAGATTTCCCCAGCCTATCAGCATCGCCGCAGCATTGTGAGTCACTTTGTATATCTACTCGACGAGGTGATAATAAAGTCTTCCTCCACCAAGAAGGTTTATTTATGGTGGTGATGGCAGTTTTTCTCAACGGCTGCTATGGTTACCTTCACACCAGATAGTGTAGAGCTCAGGTTGGCGGTGTTGTTGTCACTTGTTCGCTCACCTCACTCTGATAGAGGCGTGTGTGATGATGATGATGATGGTGATGATGATGATGATGGTGATGGTGATGATGATGGTGATGGTGATGATGATGATGCATGGAAAAGCCTATGGAGGTTTACCAATCATACACTTGGTCAGCATCTCTGTCAAGGTGTGACGTGTGTTTCTAGACATGTGTTGATTGAGAGCAGGGAAATGGAAAAACAATGAGGACATTTATTATATCGTGGCCATTGAACACAAGACAAACAATGAGGTTATTATCTGTGTTTCGGAGTAATTGTGCTGTAAATCATCTCAAAAGGTTTAACTGTGTGTGTGTGTGTGTGTGTGTGTGTGTGTGTGTGTGTGTGTGTGTGTGTGTGTGTGTGTGTGTGTGTGTGTGTGTGTGTGTGTGTGTGTGTGTGTGTGTGTGTGTGTGTGTGTGTGTGTGTGTGTGTGTGTGTGTGTGTGTGTGTGTGTGTGTGTGTGTGTGTGTGTGTGTGTGTGTGTGTGTGTGTGTGTGTGTGTGTGTGTGTGTGTGTGTGTGTGTGTGTGTGTGTGTGTGGCCAACAACATCTGGGAGTATTACGCTCGTGTTCTGTGGGGGATGCAGGTGTATCCAGGTTACTGGGGAATGCAAATGCAAACATGGCTACTCAAACAGGAAGGGGGGGCATTTATGAAACCCAGGGCGACACACTTCATTGAGTATTGTTGCAGAGCGTGCGTGTGTGTGTGTGTGTGTGTGTGTGTGTGTGTGTGTGTGTGTGTGTGTGTGTGTGTGTGTGTGTGTGTGTGTGTGTGTGTGTGTGTGTGTGTGTGTGTGTGTGTGTGTGTGTGTGTGTGTGTGTGTGTGTGTGTGTGTGTGTGTGTGTGTGTGTGTGTGTGTGTGTGTGTGTGTGTGTGTGTGTGTGTGTGTGTGTGTGTGGATGATACCTGTTGGAATGCTTTTTGTTCTTCCTCATCGAGTTAAAGGGTTGTTGTTGTTGTTGTTGTTGTTGTTGTTGTTGTTGTTGTTGTTGTTGTCGTTGTCGTTGAGTAATAATCAAACCTGACCTCTGTGGTCCGTTCTAACTCCGTTGCTTATTTGCTTCGGTTCCTTAGGATCTTTTGCCGGCCAAACAACAGCAGCTCCACTGAGAGGTGTGAAGCAAAACAGACCAACACGTACTTTCTGTGATAACAGATATGTGATTGTATCATACATTTAAAAATATTAACCCTCCCATTAGAATGTTTCAATATTGACGCGTATGTAAAATAACACCAATCTGTAATAATAACAAAAAGCTAGCTAATATTATTATTACTACTGGCTGCTACTCTTAGATCAGGGGTGTCAAACTCAAGGCCCGTGGGCCAAATCCGGCCCGCGACTTCATTTTCTGTGGCCCCGCAAGAGCTTGCAAAGATTATAATACGTTTATTATACGGTTACATGCCACTTTACAGAAGCAGGTTGCCCATAAACTACATGTCCCACAATGCATCTCGTTTTGTGACATACGCACTGAAGACACTTGCAATTATTTGCCCTGGACTTCTGCTTTCAGACGTAGTTAATTAGGAAGTTATTACCCTATCCAATAATAATCCAATTCAGAGGCAATAATTTAATATATAATACATTATTTTATATATATTATACATTTATATATGTATATTTATATAGTTACAACAAGCCCTTTGAGTGCAACGATAATGCTAATGTGGCCCGCGATGAAATTGAGTTTGACACCCCTGTCTTAGATAGTCAATCCATTTATGTAACTATGTCCAATAGTAATTATATACCACATTTCATTCTACATTGTAGACAATTTAACTCTCTTTTTTATTATTCACACAACCAAACACATTTCCGTAATCTTGCACTTTATTCAAAGAGGACCTATTACGCTTGGTGGGCTTTCCCCTCTCCTGTAGTGTTCTATCGGTGTCTGTGCGTGGATTGCAAAGGTTCAAATCCCTGAGTTCCTCTCCCACACACTGCGCCACCACAGCGTCCGCCTGTGGGCCCGAGGAATATTATTTAACCATTACTCCTCAATGAGCTATGTAGAAAATATTTCCGGGGACCGATGAGGATGTACGCCAAACTCAAACTATATGCTGATGTTAATAAACATTATCAATGTGAGTTGTCCATCTGAACGGCAGGTGCCGCTGATCACGGGGTGATGGTTGACTCTAATAGACTATACTTCTTTTTTTCTGGTGTACATCCTGCGATTTCCAACATAACTTTTCTCTTCAAAAATAATCATAACCCTAAAGTCATATTTAAGGCAATTAGCTTGGCTCACTACATCTCTCTTGTAGATTATGCTGTGTCAATTTCACGGCATCCACGACACCCAATAATAACTATGTTCCCCTCATCCAGTTTCAATATATATATCATACTATCTCTAAATGTGTGTGTGCGTGTGCGTGTGCGTGTGCGCGTGTGCGTGTGCGTGTGTGTGTGTGTGTGTGTGTGTGTGTGTGTGTGTGTGTGTGTGTGTGTGTGTGTGTGTGTGTGTGTGTGTGTGTGTGTGTGTGTGTGTGTGTGTGTGTGTGTGTGTGTGTGTGTGTGTGACTGAATGAGAGAGTGGGGGGGTGAGTGTATGTCAAAAGCCTAAGGAGTGGATTAATCATTTATCGGAGAAACAGCAGAAACAAACCGAGCCGTGTCCTTCAGGAGGAGAGCGGGAGTATCACGGCCGTAAGCTGCTCAGAGATCCTCCTCTTCACCGACTCGTCTGACTCGTCTGACTAAAGTCAAACAACAGAGAACCTGAGTCTAAAACAGTATGAAAGGTGAATGTCTAAAAACAAGCCATATATATACAATATACAGGGTTGGGAGGGTGACTTTAAAAATGTATTCTGTTATATTTACTAGTGACCTGTACAAAAAAAAGTAATCAGTAACCTAATCTGAGTATCAAAATGTAAAAGTACACAAGAAGAAAACAAGATATTTAGGATCAAAAATGATGTTATCTATAGGAAAAGCTGCGTGTCATGAAGCATATTCCGGCAGCAGCCTTTACACCAACACTGAAACACATGAGCACAGACTAGATACTACAGTTTAAAAAAGCAGAAAGAAAATCTGAGCTGACAGGAAATGCTCCGTTTTAGTTTAATACACACAGTTAAGCTCACACACACTATGTTATGAACATATAGATTCACCTGCTGAATTAAAAACAGAACACATGAAGCAAAGAAAGTGAAAACCATTAGCAGATTCAGGCAGTAGAAGATTAGATTCACACTTCAAGTATTATCCTACAGAACAGTACAGCTCTAAAAGAAGAGACAACATCTGATCCTTTACAACAAACACTATATGATCTTTTTAGTTTTTAACAACACTGTAATCCATTTTTAAATGTACCAGTAATCTGATTTTGTCATTTTCTTTAGAATAACTGTAAGGGATTACTTTTTTTGTATCCTGATTACATGAAAGCGTTACATGTAATCTGTTACTCCCATACCATCTTTAAGGACTTTGGTGTCATTTCTCTGACGTGGACTTCAGACGTCAGAGTCAACTGCGTCTCCACGGTTTCATTCATATTTCATGTCTTGTGTGACTCTTAGTCTTCATGTGATTCCAGGTGGTCTTCTTCACTGAAATGTTGTGTAGTGAGAGCAGTGGGGAAATAAAATGATGTACATTTACCCAATTATCATGTTTAAATAAAATGCTGGGGTACTTGCACTTTATTATTTTCATTTAATGCTACTTTATATTTCTACTCTAATACATTTTGGAAGCTAATATTATACTTTTTATTGTACATTTATCTGGCAGTTTTACTTACAGATTTGGATTATAAGCCAATGGCAAATACTTGTCATATAATTATGGGTTAAAGTCGGTTAAAGTATCCAGAAGCAGCTCCACCTTTACCGGCTGTGATTTGAATGCACATGAATGCATATTCATACAGTACATATGATTATGTAATGGGCCATTATGCTTAACAAGAACTGTTCGTTTTGGTTCTTTAAGTATATTTTGATGGCAATAGTTTTGCACTTCAGTAAAATGTTTAATGCCAGACTTTTTCGTGAAACAAAGCGTGTTTTCAATTTGGAATGCTACGGTTACTTAAAGGTTCCTTATTCTGCTCATTTTCAGAATCATATTCGTATGTTGAGCCTCTACTGTGACAGGCTCACACGCCCTGGTGTTCATTAAGCGGTTTGAACGAGCTGTTGCTCCGTTGCTATTGATCAACCGCTTAGAGTCCCGCCCCTTATTAGTTAGCCATTTGGAGCGTTAGCCATTTGGAGCGTTAGCCATTTGGAGCGTTAGCCATTTGGAGCGTTAGCCAAAAGCGCGAGTGTTACAAAGAGATGCCATTATGTTACGGAAATAATCAATGGATTACTATATATATTCATGTTGCAATGCTGGAGGAGCCTGGGACTTAAGTTTCTCATTGCCATATCTACACTGTTAGATACTGTGCATAGCCCCACCTAGTGTCAGCAGAAAGTATTAAAATAATGATTACAACAAAATGCAAAAAATAAATTAAAAAATATATAAAATATATTTTAAGATCATGTTTAATCATCTGATTCGTCTGTACATTGCTGTTTAATATGTGTTCTTCTAATTAGTGTCTACAGTGTGTGCCAATTGAGCTGTTTAGAGCCATGTGGGACAAAACCTGATCCTGCCCCTCCCTCTGACTGTCTAAGTGAACGGTGACTGCAAAAACTACACTGCGCATGCTCAGAGTATTTTCCTATTTAATGTGTGTGGCAAAAAATAATGACCATAGGGGCAAAGTGCTGCCATCCCCACCATACGTCATCTCACATAATGCAGAGCTGATTGGCTGTAAGTACGTGTGCCGCGAAAAGTGTGGTGTGTGAAGAGGAGGAGAGAGAGCTGCAGTGAGGCGTCCTAAAACCAGGAAGTAAGCTGCGCATGGCTTCCCTCCACAAAAAAGCAACGAGATTTCTCCATAGGATTTTAGAAAATAGCTCAAAATAAGATCTGTGGGAAACGTAGCTGTTAGATAAATGTACGTTTTGTTCAGCCGGATAATATCCACATGTCTACCCTACTTTTATCATTTTCGAATCAAACATCTATTGATTAGATTAGATTTATGATAGACTTTTGAAACTACAAGAAGATAAGGAGGACTTTTACAAAAAAGTAATAGAGATTTTTGTCCAGAAGGATAGGCAAATGGACTTAATCTTCAAGTCAAGGTAAGACTGCAATTGTATTGAAAATGGGATCTTACTAGGAGAGAACAATTCAATATTTAAATGATAAAATTACATTTTGGGTATCCTTCTGTTGAACTGTCTGTTTAAAAGTAATTGAAGCATCAGACAAAAAAAGCTTTTGAAAATAATATTATATTTTGATTTAATATATTTGTAAACCTGAAGAGTCAGTGCCAGTGCCTCACTAGCCATGAACCTCTCTGCAGAAGCTTATATATAGACATCTGAGTTTTTTGTGCCCCACCACTTTTGTACATATAGAAACGCTACTGCCTCTATCACTACTGAGTAAGAGAGAGATTAGGTCCTCTGTTTGATCCAAAATTAGGCGAACCAAAAACCAAATCAAATCCATGTTCAATCGTCACACACGTACACAGTCACATTTAGTCTCTGCATTTAACCCATCCTATTATTAGTAGCATTGGGATGAATATATATATATATATATATATATATTTACTAAGAAGGCAACAACACTAAATAACATATTTTGAAAAAGTGCCTGTAGTTATTCTATATGTTTTCAGTACTATCCCAACATCCCATATAAAGACCAAAACCAGCAGTGTGCTGGTCTGCCACTCAATGCTCTATGACTCTCTGTCTCTGATTGGTTAGTTGACTGGCTCTGTAATGACTGGTCAACCACTTAGAGATGTCCTGCCCGTACAATGTGTAGGAGCATTGGCCAAATTAACGTGTCACAAAGTGATGTCACTATGTTACAGAAGTAAACAAAGGAGTCCAATGGAGGCTTTCAGGAAGTGTGTGGGAGAGAAACTCCCTCTGCAGGGAACACAGGGATGTTATGCTTTGCAGACCATGTACATGCACAGAAACCTATAGAGCACACTACCGGAGAGGGAAACCCCCACAAAGCAGAATAGGGCCATTTTGAAGTCTTCTCTATCACATTACAGTAATTGACACTGACTGGATCCATGCATGATCAAAGACAGTATTGTCAGACAGAAAGAGCCAATAAATCAATACAGGAGCCACCACCCTCTTACACTAAGCATCATAACAAAACATGAAAGAAAAGAGGAGGACCACAAAAAGAAATCCCACTCCAGGTTGCTTAGGAACATGTGGCGAAGTGATTAGAAAAGGAGATAACGTGATGCTCAAACACTTACCAGTGGAGCCTTGGAGAGACGAGTAAAATAATTAAGTAAATCAGAGCTCCTTCATCATACTCAGCAACTATATTCAATACGCTCTAAAATCAGCACCCACCCCTGCCTGAAACGCCTCCATTGGACTCCTTTGATTACTTCCTGGACATAGTGACATCACTTTGTTTTGTTCAGTGCGAGAATAGAGCTGGAGCTTGTCCTGCCAGGAGTTTAGATCTGGGCTGAAATGGTGTCAGGGCCATTCTCATACACACATGCAGGTGCTCATTGGTTAGCCTGAACGATCATTAGTTTTCATTTTGATCCTGCTCCGGCTCGGAGCTGGAGCCTGAAAAGTACCGGTATTTCCTCTTCACACCGCAGCGGTGCCGCCTCTTAGCTCCGGAATCCGGTTAGTTTCCAGCTCCAAAAAATTGTCGGTCTAGAAGCAAGATTCCGGAGCTAAGAGGGGCGGCGCCGCTTACGTCTCTCTTACGTCGAGGCGTGCAGGAAACTAAACCCACCCGCCCTGAACATGGGTCGACGGAAGAGTCTCGTCATGCCTGCCTGAGAAAAGTGACTAGAAGGCAACCACACACTTTATAAAGTCAGGCAACACTAACCAGGTGTGATTCTGTTTATTTGCACCTTACTTTGACCATCCGTTTGCTGTTATTGATCATTGTGGAGAGAGGCAGACGTGTTGTTTTGTATTATAGCAGCTATCGGAAGGAATCAATACATGGGCTGCACAGGTTGTCGTGTCCGACTATCACAAGTAGAATCATAATGAAAAATACGCCGGTTAAATGTGCCTGTAGAAAACGGCTTATGCCACAATAGGATAGCAATAGCAAGTAGTCAGTTTAGCTTCGGTTGCTATGGTAACACCACCCATTTTATACCAGAGACACTTTAATAACAGCGTTGTGATGCCAAACAGCGTCAATTCAGACTGACACACATTCACTTAAGGGGAACTGGGGATATGTATCAGCTGCTTGTGTGACAGTCAGACAGTGAATACTTTAGAGAGGCCGCTCTAAAGTATTAGCTAACCCGGAGCTAACGGGAGAATAACCTCCAGTGGACGAGCAGCACTGCAGCGGTCGGTAAATGCCGCTGAAACACATTAATAAACAATGCACCACGGCACTCTGGAGAAAAGTATAAGGTTAGAGAAGTCGTTATTTAATTTAATCTGGCTTCGTGTGATTAAAAGCAACACGATCATCGACCCGACGCAGTCCCCCGTTGTTGGTGTTGTTGGTGTTGTGAGCGCCGTCGAGGAGAAAATCAGCGATGTAAACGGTGACGTCATGACGCAGCAGCGGCAGCACCAGTCGGGCTCTGGGCGGTGTGAACAAAACGGGAGCTGAACCAGAAAAGCTCTAGCATGGAGCTCGAACGGGGAAAGCGCTGGTGTGAAAGCCGCAATAGTGATGTTTCACATTGGCACTTTTAATGAGCGCCACGGTCTCTGAACAAATGAGACACACTGGCTCTGTGCTCCCAGTGGGCCGGACGAACATGAATGAGTCCGTCCACTCAGGGTTCAAAGCCACTTTCCTCTTCTTGGAGAGCGCCATGTGTAATTATTTGTCCCTCCCTGTCTGCCACTGACTCCGCCCTCTCTTTCTTCCACTCATACCTCTCGGACCGGACACAGTTTGTCACACACGCTGGCTGCAGCTCCCCCTGTGCTTCTGTCAACCATGGAGTCCCCCAAGGCTCGGTGCTCGGCCCCCTTCTATTCACAATATACATCCTTCTGATTGGTGATATCATCCGCAGCCATGGTCTCTGTTTCCACTCCCACGCCGACAACACCCAACTGTACATCAGCACAAAACCCTCTGCCCAGTCACTAATCAACTGCCTCCATGAAATTAAAACCTGGATGACCACCAACCTACTGAAACTTAACAGTGATAAAACTGAGCTCATGGTTGTGGCCCCCAAGGCACTGCTCTGGAAGGTTGGAGATCTGCTCCTCAGCATCGAGGGTTCCATCATCTCCCCATCCCCTCAGGTCTGCAACTTTGGAGTTGTCTTGGATTCAACCCTCTCATTTCAAAACTACATCAAGTCTGTTTCAAAATCAGCCTTCTTCCACCTCAGAAATATTTCAAGACTCCGTCCATCACTGTCCGACTCTGTTGCAGAGAAGCTGATACATTGTTTTATTACCTCACACCTGGACTATTGCAACGGACTACTGTCCGGTGTTCCCAGCAAAACCCTGAACAGGCTCCAGTACATCCAGAACTCAGCTGCCAGGGTCCTCACACGCACCAAGCCCTGGCAGCACATCACCCCCACTCTCTTCAACCTCCACTGGTTCCCGGTCAAGTCCCGCATCACTTACAAACTCCTCCTCCTCACCTACAAATCCCTCTGTGCCCTCTCCCCTCAGTACCTCACAGATCTCCTCCACCCATACATCCCGTCCCTGCCATTTGGAAAACGAAGAGTGGAACGGGCTAGCAAGTGTGCAGGTGTGCGTCATATGAGAGGCCCCGCCTTACATTTTCCGCCACAGATTTGGGGAAATTGGTCCGTGCGCAAAGCATTGTGGGGATTTTAAGACCACGGAGTCTACACATGTGCAGCCTCGAAATTTCTCCAAACGAAGTACACCGGGCTCGGTAGAATTCCAAGTATGCTGGACATTGGAACAGTCCTTCGGCAGCACTCGATGACGTAGTATGCTTGAAATAGTAATAATAATAATAATAATAATTTCAATTTATATAGCGCCTTTCACGAAACCCAAGGACGCTTTACAATGGGAAGTAACAAAACAAAAGGTAATAATAATCATACAGAGCAATAGCAGGAAATAAGTGACTGTATATTAGTTGAGGCCAAAGGCCTGAGTGAACAGATGGTGTTTGAGGTGGTTTTTGAAGGTGTCCAGAGTGTCTGCATTCCTGATTGCAGAGGGCAGAGAATTCCAGAGGGTGGGGGCTGCGACACTGAAGGCTCTGTTGCCAAATGTTTTCAGCTTGGAGCGCTGGATGGAGAGCAGCCCTTTGTCAGAGGACCGCAGGTGACGAGAGGGGGTGTAGGGCTGAAGGAGGTCAGAGATGTATGGAGGGGCTAGGGAGTGGAGAGATTTGTAGGTTAGCAGGAGGAGTTTGTACTGGATGCGTGACTTGACCGGGAGCCAGTGAAGGTGGATGAAGGTAGGGGTGGGGTGGCTCTGGTGGGGTGGCTCTGGAGCAGCTTTACTCGAACTATGCACTACATGATAGACTAAGGGGCGGGACATCTCCAAGCGGTTGACCAATCACGACAGAGCCGGCCAGCTAACCAATCAGAGCAGACTGGGCTCTGGTTTAAGACAGAGGGTGAAAAGAGGTGCTGCAGCACAGGCAGTATGAGGAAAATAATAAAAAGCTTTTTGAACAACAGAATGTATCCTCTTTAACTCTTAAATCTAAGGAATCTGGATTTTCAAAACTGTGCCCACTGCCTAACAATGAAGAATGAAATAAATCAAATGTCGGTGTAACCGATTCAAAGTCAATGAAGGGTATTTGAACACACTGCATGATCAGGATACAAAAAAAGGTAACTGTATTCCCTTACAGTTTCGTAAAAAAACACTCTTTACATCAAACACAATACATTGTTGTTTATTTCAAATGTAATGTACAAGTAATCTGATATGTACCTTTTCTTGTATCCAGATGACGTAATCCCATTGCACATAATCCGTTTCTCCACAAACCTGGCCATTAGTGGGAAAAATAATATTTTTAAAATTTGGCATAGTTCTTTGGCTGTACATGTGATCATTTTTCCTTTGCAGCAGATAATACATCCCAGCATACTTCTCCAGACTGTTGAGCGGAAGCATCTGTGTCAAGATGACATGCTGGGTAAAATACCTGTATATATTCGACCAGCTCTGACACAGCTTTGTTAGATTTTATTTTTTTTAAAGCATATAATGAAAATCCCGAAGTAGAACCAGGATTTTCTTTCTGTTAATGTAGGACAAATTTAGCCAAAAAATATATATATCATGGTAACCATAGTAACTACCATGTTCCACACAGTATACAGTAGTTCTGATACAGATCCATGAGCATTACTGTGAGATGAGAGTTGAGCACTGCATTCCGTGTGTTCAGGGTCGGCCTCTCACTGAGAAGGGTCACTGACTGGAGAAAAGAAGAGCTTCTCTGTTCAGAACACTGAATCCATCATATATCCAGCAACAGGAAGTGATGTCACACAACTCTTTCTAAATAGCTTCATCAAAACTTCCTGGCTGTCCCCATTGAAAAGTGAAGTCTGTATGGATATATAAGCGGTTTGTAATACTAAGTCAAAGTATATAAATGTGAATTAATCATGTACTGACAGTATAATCATAAAGTGCCATAGGGATAATTTGTATGGCCTTTTTGCCAACTCAATCAATCAATCAATGTTTATTTATATAGCCCAATATCACAAATGTTACATTTGTCTCAGTGGTCTTCACAGTGTGTACAGAATATCAGTATGACAATACGACACACTCTGTCCTTAGATCCTCACATCGTACAAGGAAAAACTTCCGAAGAAAACCCAGTTTAAAGGGAAAAATGGGAGAAACCTCAGGGAGAGCAACAGAGGAGGGATCCCTCTCCCAGGACGGACAGACGTGCAATAGATGCCGTGTGTAAATTGAAAAGATAATACATTTGCAACATAGGTAGTCCACATGTTTGGAAATGCATGTGTGTATAATAGGAAGATGAATCCACGAGGATATCCATCCAGGACCTATGATCCAGGACCACAGCCACGACTCGCGATCCAGGGCTCGCGATCCAGGACACAGGACCGCAGGATCATCCATGACTCCGGATCCCGGCGTATATAGACACCAAAAAGAAAGACATTTGGGGAAGCTGGGTTAATCGGAACATGAGAGTACACAGGTATAGACAGAGAGAAGGAAGAAGTAAGATGTCCCCCGACAAACTAAGCCTATATCAGCAAAACTAGGGGCTGAATCTAATCAGCCCTAACTATAAGCTTTATCAAAAAGGAAGGTCTTAAGCGCACTCTTAAAAACGGATAGGGTGTCTGCCGCCCGAACACAAACTGGAAGCTGATTCCACAAATGTGGAGCTTGATAAGAAAAGGCTCTGGCTCCCATTGTACTTTAAGAGACTCTAGGAACAACCAACAACCCTGCATTCTTGGAACGCAATGCCCTAGTAGGACAGTAGGGTATAATGAGTTATTTAAGGTAAGATGGCGCCTGCCCATTAAGGGCTTTGTAGGCGAGAAGAAGAATTTTAAATGATATCCTGTGTTCTATAGGGAGCCAGTGTAAGGCAGCCAGAACAGGAGTAATGTGGTCCCTTTTCCTAACTCTGGTTAGTACACGAGCCGCAGCATTTTGAATCAGCTGAAGCGACTTGACTGACTTCTTGGTACTCCCTGATAATAATGAGTTACAATAATCCAGCCTAGAAGTAACAAATGCATGGACTAGTTTCTCTGCATCGTTTTGAGGCAAGATATGCCTGATTTTTGCAATGTTGCGTAGATGGAAGTAGGCGGTGCTTGAAATTGATTTTATGTGGGCGTTAAAGGATCAATCCTGATCAAATATAACACCAAGATTCCTTACAGTCTCACTGGAGGCCAAATTAATGCCATCCATAGTTAGATGGCAATTGACAACTATTTTGTCAATTGTAAAAGAAAATTTAAAATACTGTGGAGATTTCCTGCTATTTATTCATAGACCAAACAATCAAATTGAGAAAAATAATCAGCAAATTAATGAATAATAAGCAGACTATATGATAAGTAAAGTCTTTTCTGAAATATAATCATTTTATTCTCATTGAATCACAACTTTATTCTAGGCCTTATATTTTTTGTCTTTCTTTTTTTAATGTAGGCTATTGTGAACGCAACGCTGCGCAAATGTGGTTTTGCCTCACACAAAGGTGACTGTCTGTCTACATGATGTGGCATGATGGCATCTGTTTCATATGGGTGTTTCCATAGATCTAGTCTCTTTATTTTCCCCTTCAAAATGCACCAGATTGATGCATAACATCTTACCAGGGGACAGGGGCGGTTCTAGGGGGGGCAATGCCCCCCTAACACTGCCTTTGGACCCCCCTGTGGCGCCCCTGAAAAAAAAATAAGTTTATGATTAAACGATATCTTGGCTGACGGAATAGGTGGAACTAACGATATTTGTAATTCTAGTCGGACCCATTAGAGAGAGCACAACTTTATCTATCTCATAAATGTAAAAAATAAAGTAAGAAATCATTCCAATGTGTACTATAGGACAGTAACACAAATTTAAAACATTTTAAAAGGGGAGTGATTAGTAAAATATGCATAAATAAAAAGAAAGAATGCAGACTAGGTAACATAAAATAAGAATAAACAACTTTAAATGATTTGTTATTGGTTGTGATCATATTCTAAAGATGTTTGGATGATTGAAAAGTATACAGCTCCCTTTCATCTGAGTGTTGAGAGCTGTTTCCATCAATTCATTTTGCTCTCGAAGTGCACCAGATTGATGTTTTTAACTTCAACATTTAAAAAAAATCTTCCCGGGGGTGCATGTCCCCGGACCCCCCTAGAGGAGGTGAGGTCCACTCCCAAATAAAGCAGGTTAAAATAATTAAATTGCATATATTTTCTTTTAGTAAACACTGGAAATGGGTCCAACAGACCCAAACAGCACACAGAGGTTAAAGGTAAGCATACAATAATGTCCTAAAATATGTTCACATGGACAGGTTCCCAAATACATTTGCAAAAAAAAATTAAATAGTAACCCGTGTGTGTGTGTGTGTGTGTGTGTGTGTGTGTGTGTGTGTGTGTGTGTGTGTGTGTGTGTGTGTGTGTGTGTGTGTGTGTGTGTGTGTGTGTGTGTGTGTGTGTGTGTGTGTGTGTGTGTGTGTGTGTGTGTGTGTGTGTGTGTGTGTGTGTGTGTGTGTGTGTGTGTGTGTGTGTGTGTGTGTGTGTGTGTGTGTGTGTGTGTGTGTGTGTGTGTGTGTGTGTGTGTGTGTGTGTGTGTGTGTGTGTGTGTGTGTGTTAAGGCTTGGTTGGCTCAGAGTTCCATGACACAACTTTTTCTTGAACTGGAACCATGGTCTAAAATTGTTTTGTATAAAACAAGAGTACAAAAAACGCATTTCCTGAATGAGAGGCACAAAACTCTCTCTGCTGATGCTCCAGTGCGGGTGTCTGAGCAAACATTAGTTTTGCATTCTGTATAAAGCAAATGTATTCCTAACTAGCTGTTATACCGCTTATGCTTTTTTTTGCTAGCAGACTGCTAGTAATCTGTGGTCAGCAAACATTAGAGCGCAAGAGAGGGAACTTCCAGAGAAATCAACAAAAGAAGACAGACAGGAAGTAAACAATTAAGGGAACAGCAGAAGAAGACAGACAGGAAGTAAACAATTAAGGGAACAGCAGAAGGAGACAGACAGGAAGTAAACAATTAAGGGAACAGCTGAAGGAGACAGACAGGAAGTAAACACTAAAGGGAACAGCAGAAGAAGACAGACAGGAAGTAAACAATTAAGGGAACAGCAGAATGAGACAGACAGGAAGTAAACAATTAAGGGAACAGCAGAAGGAGACAGACAGGAAGTAAACACTATCATATGCGCTCTGCATTGTTTAAAGACTGGTTAATGGAAAAGAAAATGTGAACACACTTGGACCGTTACAGAAAACCTCCATCAGTGCTGCCGTAACTTTAAGTTACGTGTTGTCGCCGCAGTTCGAGCCCTTGGCACTCCGTGAAACAGACCATGTATCTGAGTGAGAGCAATACAATCGATTTCAAATCAATAACATCTCTCTAATTTTCCCTTACTGAGTATAATAATGTTACGCACAGTTAAAAGGACCGCCTATGTTAGTCTGTGTGTGTGTGTGTGTGTGTGTGTGTGTGTGTGTGTGTGTGTGTGTGTGTGTGTGTGTGTGTGTGTGTGTGTGTGTGTGTGTGTGTGTGTGTGTGTGTGTGTGTGTGTGTGTGTGTGTGTGTGTGTGTGTGTGTGTGTGTGTGTGTGTGTGTGTGTGTGTGTGTGTGTGTGTGTGTGTGTGTGTGTGTGTGTGTGTGTGTGTGTGTGTGTGTGTGTGTGTGTGTGTGTGTGTGTGCAGCGGTTCTACTCCGAGTCCCTCCGGGATGACTCAACTTCTCAGCCGAAGGTGGGTGGATTGAGAGCTTTGCCTTCTGGCTCTCTTCCTCACAACGGTGTGGTAAAGTTATCGGTCATTAGTATCTATTTTGGCTTATATCTCTTTTGTTTTTTCCCCTAAAGCACCAACTGGAATATACTTACTCTACGCTTTGTAAGAGCTTCAACGCTCAATCCGACAGCACTAGAGCGAGCAGGACCACACTGTGTACCGAGATGAAAGTGACCTGGTCACTGACCATCAACATTCAGTGTCTGCCCATCCGATCTGCTCCCACAAATGGTCTTTTCCATCATCGTTAAGATGACTGCCGTATAAAGCTCAGGATATACAGACATGGCCTAAAACAAGCTTTTGCTCTATTTTCTAAAACAACGTCACTCTGTGTCCTTTGAATGTACCTAAGAACTATTACAAATAATCAGATCTTTAGACAATGTAACATCTCTAGTACCTGCAAGTGCCATACGACCTCTGCGGATCCCCCAGCATGCAGCAGACTGACCCGTTTTCAACCTCTCTTAGATCTCCCACACTACACAGCTCCTCCGCTCCCTTCACAAGTCCACTTCAAGACCCTGGTACTGACCTACCGAAAATTGTGAAATAAGCTCCACATTGATATCAGGACAGCAACAATTCTGCTAAACTCTCAGTGTGTACCTGCATTAAACATTACACATTCTGTGTCCCTGGGTACAAAAGTAAGCCATCCTATGTGTGCACTGTGAATACTTGTACATGTTGGTTTGTACCTGTTCGTAGGGGGTGCGGGGTAAATAGGGGCCAAACAAAGTCCTTAATAAATTCTGCTCTATCACATTACAGTAATTGACACTGGCTGGATCCATGCATGATCAAAGACAGTATTGTCAGACAGAAAGAGCCAATAAATTAATACAGGAGCCACCACCCTCTTACACTAAGCATCATATCAAAACATGAAAGAAAAGAGGAGGACCACAAAAAGAAATCCCACTCCAGGTTGCTTAGGAACATGTGGCGAAGTGACGGAGCCTCATTAGAAAAGGAGATAACGTGATGCTCAAACACTTACCAGTGGAGCCTTGGAGAGACGAAACATTTGAGCTTCTTCATCATACGGAGCACTTCTTGTCACTGTGTATACAATACGCCAACATCATTTTGTGCTGCAGCTGCTTCCACCGACACAACTCTCTCCTTACGTGTTGTGTCATTGACTTGAATATTCAATGTTTATGTTATTTAATGGTGACTCAAAGGAGTGATAAGTTCTCTGTGCAGCAGAATCCTCATTGATGCACAGATTCTCTAAAGGACACCTCAAGCGTTCAAGGTTATGGTCTGACTGGGGTCCTTGGCATTTGACACTGTTAGTGTGAAAATAAAGCGATGAAAAGCAAATAGAAAACCGCAAACACGCTTTAGAGGTGAAATATAGCCACTGGGAAAGTTTAAATAAGAAGCCTATGACATTTTTTTCCTGTTAACCCTTCTTCCAAATAATGTAAATGATATTAATTATGGCCGGGGTCTACAGGGGCCCGCAGCTCATATTGGAACCCTGCGCATATTAATCCAGCCATGGCCATTAGCAGGGTTGGGAAGGTTACTTGACTAAATATGTAATCCATTACAAATACGAGTTGTAATCAGTAACCTCATCTGAGTATCAAAATATAAAAGTAATGTAACCTGATTTCTGTCTTTTGTATTCTTTGGTTCTACTTCTGGAAACTTGAACTTCTTCCCTCGGGGGGGTTGGACTCATTCCCTACTCATAATTATCTATTTTTGCTTGTATCTATTTTTGTTCTTTCCCCTCACGCACTAACCGGAGGATGCTTACTCACACCTTGTACGAGCTTCAACACTCAATCTGACAGCGTTAGAGCCAGGATACAAATGTGCCTGGAATGACTACTTTTGTGATAAAGGGATTTAAAATGTATCAAAAACAAAAGTGGTGGTTTTAACATTGCTACATGACAGTTCATTACTGATACATGCAACTGAGAGATTGAAAGACAGAAAGAGAGAATGAGAGCTAACGCCAGCTAACTTACGTAGCTAGCTAGCTTGTGACAATTATAATATTAATTGATTGACATTTGATAAAGCACCTTTCTGAGCACTTCACAGTATTAGGGGAAGCTTCTCCATAGACAAAGTTAAAACAATTATTTTAAGTTCAGTGGATGAGACACAAGGAGCTTGACCACATGTTCCCCACATTACTAGCTAACGGTATCAATGCTAACGAAAGCTAGTTGGCACATTTTAAGCTCCTAAATAGCATAGACCTTACTTGCTAAATATTTGTGAGCAATATATCAATGACAGTATATCAATGTACAGTGGCGGCGCCAGGGCCGGCCCATAGCACTGGCGTTATAGATGTTCGCCTAGGGCGCCAGATCTGGGGGGCGCTGCGCTGGTAGCTTTGGGAGGGAAAAAAACATTTTTGACCGTTAGTACTCATCCCAGTGTTGCCAACTCCATAGTAAGTTGACCCTCCAGAAAAACGCGGGAAAAAATCCTTGATTATGCGGGCTAAAATCCTTGATTATGCAATTAAACATGCGGGGGTTTTATGTGATTTTATGCGGTGAAATTGCGGGAAGTTGCAAAATATATATTTTTAAATATTGGGCTATCTTATTTATTATCTCTCACACTCAACCTGCCACTAACGTTAAACCCCTTTACTATTCAATTAAACACATTCAATGTCTATTTATTGTAAAAGCAATAGGGCTATTTTAATCACACTCTCTCACACACACACACACACACACACACTTCTCCGCCTCATTCTGTTTTCATTTACTTGTTCGTTATCTGACCAGCTTCAATCTTGTAGGCTTCTCACCTCGTTTCTTGTAGCCCTCGAAAGGGTTTTGGAGGTTGATGCCTCGGTGAACGTGAGTTGTTTGGCTTTCTTGTCCGCAGCAGCAGAAAGCATTTTCGAATGTTTGAATGAATCAAAGTGGGTCTTCACCGTCGATTTATTCTTATGCTCCAATACACAGTTGCACGGGGTGCAGAATAGTTTCCCCCCGCTTTGCCCGGTCTTTAGCAGAAATGTTCGTCGGTAAATGAGATGGATTAGATTTTTTCATCTTGGTTTTTTCTCTCTCGTGTGAGCTCCACACGTTCACTCTACGGTGTTGTTTACCTTCTGTGATGCGCGAGCTGATGACGTCGCGTCATCATCATCACTACTTCACGTCAAGACGAGTTAACTTTTTTTCTTCTCAACTTTGTGTGGAAAAATGCGGGGATTATGCGGCCTTTTGATAAATATGCGGCCTTTTAAAAATCTGTGCCATTTTGCTGATTATGTGGTCAATTCTGTAAGGAAAGTAGCTATTGGCTGTCCGAAAAGTCACCAGAAGTCCCTAAATGACGTCATCGTCTAATTTGCATATCATGTAATGGCGGTAAAAAAAACGTTCCACCCCCTTCAAGGATCAAAACTTAAAACCACCAGAGTAAATCCAGACGACAGTAGATCAGAAATGTCTCTATTAGACAAAGTAGAAAGTAGAAATAGTTTTAATAGTTTTTAGTAGAAATCTCCCTTACAATAAAGGCAGTATGCCTGTGTGTCATCTCCAATAAATGGCTTCAACCATCCTTTAAATTCAGGGTTTGATTCCCACTCCTTTCTGTACTTTTGTGATTACAGTCTAGACCAGGGGTGGGGAACCTTTTTTCTCTCAAGGGCCATTTAAAATTGTTCAACATCCTCCGAGGGCCGTTCAAATGATTGACCTCTGCTTAGAAATGCTAAAATTCATTCATTTGGCCTTTCTTTCATGCTGTGCAAAGAAAAAGCAACCTCTTAATCCAGATATTTTACCATGACTCGCGCATAGACACACAAGAAATGTATTTAGTTTCCTATCCATGTGCACATGATTTCAGTTGGGGGGACCTAACCTCCTCTAAATGTTGAAGTTAAAAGCATCAATCTGGTGCACTTTGAGAGCAACATTAGGAGATCTATGGATATATCTCTCAACATCCATATGAAACAGAACTGTAAGCAGATTTATTTTTCTTTATGGATATTTTACAAATCACTCCCCTTTTAAACTGTATTCTTGTTTATCAATAACAACTTTTTGTTACTGTCATATAGTATTTTATACCTGTTTACTTTATTCTCTTATTTTTTTTATAACTATAATGATCATATAAAGATGTGCCTTTACCTCACTGGTAGTAGAAAAAGCTTCTTGTATTCGTTAGCATAGCTAGCTAACCAGATGCTAATAACAACAAAGTTATTGACTGTATGATCAGTATGACAGATGAACAGATCGCCACCGGCTTACAACTAAAGACACAGACATCGCAGAAACTGCGGCATGTGTACGGCTCCTTATGGGTACTGCAATTTGTGAAGTCCCGGCCCGGAGCCGTTCAGGTGCTCTCTGTCAGATTTGCACCCCTGTCAGACGAGACATAAAGCACGTGATGACACGTTAGGCTCGTGTTGTGTTCAAGGACCCTGACCTTGGCCAGGAAAAACAGGCAGTCGCTTGTTTTTTTTGCGGTCTAGATTTCTTACAAATTTTTCTTTTTTGCGTGTGTTTATAAATTACCTCGAGGGCTGTACCAAATGGTCTCCCGTTGCGGGCGCGTTGCGGGCGCGTTGCGGGCGCGTTGCGGGCGCGTTGCGGGCGCGTTGCGGGCGCGTTGCGGGCGCCGTGGCGTCATGAAAATGGGTCTTATCAGGCGCCCGCAGCTCACAGTCAAAGTGTGAGTGAGCGTGGGAGCGAGTGAGCGTGGGAGCGAGAGAGAGAGAGAGAGAGAGAGAGAGAGAGAGAGAGAGAGAGAGAGAGAGAGAGAGAGAGAGAGAGAGAGAGAGAGAGAGAGAGAGAGAGAGAGAGCGAGCACCGGTTGTTGTTATTAGAATCTGGTGCTAGCTGCTCTAACGGAAGAAGATGTTTCTACAATAATGTGGATGATTATTTTTTTATTTATTCCAATTAAAAGTCAATCTGTCTCATCTGCAATGTGAGCGTGGCTTTATCGAAGAAGGGTAATTTAGGAGCGGCATTTCAAATCAGTGCACAAACGCTACGAGACGGAATTCCCTCCTAATTCTGCCCTACGCTCCCAAAAGGTGAGGGGCCTGAAAGGACAGCTAAATGCACAGCAGTCCATTTTCACCAGGCCCAACAACAAGAGCAAGGCCAACAAGTCCTCCAACTCATACGACCTAATGGGTCGATTTTTTAAGCCCTTATTACGACCAAATATGTTGTTTGTTCAAGCGCTTAATACGACCTATAATGTTGAATAATAATATAATAATAATCTGAACTACCTTTCCAACTCCTCGTGCAGTTGACTGTTACAGGTCTATACAAGTTCATGGTACAATGCATAAGCTTCACATTGAGAGACTGAAACTGTATTTTCCTTTACCGTTCTGTTTTAATTTCACAATAAAGTGAATAGTCACATTATGTTTGATATTATTATGTTTTATTAACTAGACTACTGGTCTAAACCGCACCTCCTAGTGGTTAAAGCACGTTATTGAATTTAGTTGTTGAATAAGTTATATTTGATGAAAACATTTAAATATTAAGAGTAGCCTACATACAAAATAGGGGTCAATGATAGAAATATAGAATGGAAAATATCAAGAAGATACTGTAGTGATCTCTACAATAAAACAGTTTAGTGCAGGACGTCCAAAGATATTAACAGGAGGATGTGCAAAACAGACAAACTGATAAGGCTGAATTTTACTCAGGTGTAACTAAAGTCTGATTTAAGGGTTGTTTATATTTCACATCATTAATCAGAATCTGCAAAGTAACAAAAATAAATGTAGTAGAGTAAAAATACCAGGTTAACCTCTGAATTGTAGTGGAGTAGAACAAAGTAGTACATGCTGCTGTAACAAATACATTTCCCAACTTGGGATCAATAAAGTATCTTATTTTAAGATGATCGATGGCTACTGCCATATTTGCTAAATGTGCATCTGAACCTTGACAAGTGCATGTTTCAGGCTTAACAACAGGAGGGGTCACAGACATAAGACCAGCTGTTAAATAAAGCTCTTCTGACCTTAGCTGTCATGTGGGTATATTAATGCTGCCCATTATGGACACAAGCAATTTTCACCCATGTATTAATTATATGTTTTAAATTTGATAACACCAATGTGTAAACCTCCAGGGATGTATACAGTTTAATACTGGCAACTTCTAATTGTGGGAAATACGAAAACATCTTTTTAAAACTACAATTCCCAGTAGAGACGTGCCATAGAACATGTTGCGAAACACACAATAGCCAGCATGTGTAATTCTGGGGGGGGGGGGGGCTGGGCTGGACCCGTCCAAGTCCAGTTTTGGATAGTCTGGCGTGGTTCCATTCCATTTCAAAGAACTGTTTGACACTCGGCGTAACCTTGTCGCACTGCCACTCCAACATCCAATCACAGAGCATGAGGGTTAATCACGGGGTTTGTAAAGCAAGGCGGATGTTGTAGTCCCAAACGATAGCTGGGGATTCTGGTTAGTGTAGTGTCTTCGGAAACTCTGTAGTGTCTAAACTCCGAAAAAACAATTTGTTTCTCCGAATCGAAGGTTAAACACACAAAAGCATTGTACACAATTTAAACCAATCAATATTGTGTAATTAACAAGGATAAACTGATGTTTTTTAGTGGATGAGTAATGGAGATATCACTGTGTAATCATTGGACAGTGTGGGAAATACTTCCGGTTTTATTATGAAAACTTCGAGACCGGAAATACTGTTTTCACCCACGCTAACTTTACATGGAAGCTGCCCCATATACAAGTTCTCCTGGCGAGACCTCAAATCATCTTCGTATCTATCAAACTGTAGATCCTACACATCCACTGGACGTAGATTATAAAAGTACAATGTACACTTCTCGCTAGAAATCTAATAAAAAAAGCATTTTAATGGCCAAACTATTCCACAATTTAGGATTTTCCAGAGAGGGTTATTTGTGAATAAACGACCCTCCGGAGCATTTGCAATCGACAGGAGCATGTTGTTTCTTACACGACCACTAGAGGTGCTACACTTTAAAACGTGGCTCTGGGTCGTATTTAGCTGCTGAACAATCGACCTATATGGTCGTTTTTTGTAGGAGGACAGGCTGGCAAGGCTGCTACCATAGCACCTTATCGTGTCAGTCACGTTCTTGCGAAACACATGAAGTCTTTCAAAGACGGCGAAGTTGTGAAAGAAGCATTCCTGGAGACTGCCGATGCGCTTTTGGGGGACAGTAAAAAACAGTAGCATTTCAACAGGTTTTTGATATAATAAAAACCCAAGTTAGATACCGTTATTAATCAGCTGTAAGTTTTAGTTTGTATGAACTTATTCATTGTAATTATTGTACAAAATGGTATAAGAATGCAAACTTAAATTGATTATAGTCTATTATCAATTCAGGTTAAGAAACTAGTGTTGCTTGCATCCTATTTTAAAGGCATTTATTTGTATACTCTACTAAAATGCAACAAAAAAAGGGTTTGATTCTATTAATTTTGTCTTTTTTATTGCACGTTGGCAGCAGATTCCTGTGTAGCTTCAGATCTGAGTTGTCTTATTAGTAAGACTAATTTATACTTTTGTAGCAACACTATTTTTATATAATGGCAAAGAAAGGGTTCAGAGTCTTTTCATTTTTTCCTGTGTCATATGTGGCAGCACTGTTCAATGTTTCTTGAAAACATTACCCACTGTAGTATGTGACATGTGAACAGGGCCGGACTGGGACAATAAGTCAGGCCGGGAATTATACACCCAGCCAGGCCACTACCAGTTTTTTGTGCCATTTTGCTGGATTTATTTATCAATCTTTACAGCGTTGCTGCCCATAGTGATAGCCCTCTAAATCTACTACCCAAAAATAAACATATGGACATGGGTTACTATTTAAAAAAAATTGCAAATCTATCTAGGAACCTATGTGAACATATTTTAAGTGGGGGTGGACCTCAAATCCTATAGGGGGGTCCGGGGGCATGCCCCCCCCCCCCCCGGTAAGATTTGTTTTAAATGTTGGACTTAAATGCATCAATCTGGTACATTTTGAGGGGTAAATAAAGAGACTACACCCATATGAAACATAACTGTATACATTTAAATAATCATAAAATCATAAAAACATGGCCATAACCAATAACAACCATATCCAATATGAAAAAACATTGAAACTTGTTTATTTATTTGTTTTTGGTTCATTTATAGTTGTGAGTGTGTCTGTGCTCCTGAACCAGCCTCACCTGTCTCCCTCCTATCCCCCTGCTCCTCTTTGAGGCAGCAGCAAAGACTAGTTTTAGCTTTCAACAAGTTTTAATAGTTTATCTTGCCTTTTTTCACCTAGTTAACGTTTTTTTTATTATTATTCATGCATATTTTACTAATCACTCCCCCCTCAAATGGAAATATGTGTTTACATAAATGGTGACCAAACCGTTTGAGACCCACAGAGATAACTTAGACTAAGTTAACTATCTAAACACTCAGAGAGTCCTTTACCTCACCTGAGCTGTAGTTATTAGTCTCTCAGTCTGACTGGAGAGGACTCTCCTCCACCTTGTTGTTGAAAAAGCTCCTGATATCCGTTAGCGCAGCTAGCACCAGATGCTAACAACAACAATACATGTAACCGGTGCGCGCGCTTTATCTCACTCGCTCGTGCCACACATACACTAACACACACCCTCCCGAGCTTGAATGACACACAGAGACCAATCAAGGGCATTAGTATGATCTGTATGAAAGTGGCCATGTCGGCAGGCCACATCATGTAGACAGCCAGTCACCCTCTGTGAGGCAGAGTCAGACCCACATTTGCGCAGCGTTGCGTTCACAATATATACATTAAAAAAAAAATCCTCAAGCCAGCAGGCCACTTAACAGGCCAGGCCATCGGGAAACCTCCCGGTCCTCCCGATGGCTAGTCCGGGCCTGCATGTGAATAAACTCCAACTCTGTATCAACAACACTGTTGTGTAACTTCAGTTAAATACTTGTATGTGTGTAGATTAGAAAGAGGTGAGATAAAGGATCTGCAGTATTTTATGAAGTATTAATCATACGAAGGTCAGTTTTATACAAGTAGAAGTGTGTATTTTCCTGGTAGTAGGCTGTCAGTAATGGCTACGCCTCTCTATTTGGCCTGGTAGGTCTCGGCAGACTGGCAACTTTAAAGTAGCTCTCGGTTCAAAAAAGGTTGGGCACCCCTGGTCTAAGTAGTGGGGAGTTTTATATAAGGTGTGGAAATTCTCTGGCATTATAATATCAGCATGGCCGCGGTCTGATCAAAATGCCTCCGAATGCAATTTGAATCCTACAGCCAATCAGAGCAAAGAAACGTTGCGTCATGCATTACTGATTGAGATCAATCGGAACCGCCATTCGATCTTCAACGTGTACTATCATACGTCACGTTCACAGTGATCCCTTTTTATTTACTACAAGACAAATGTGCCGTTTTATTTCATACAGTTCCATTTTGATTGAGACAGGGAAATAATCTAAACCTCACGCGTGGCGTTTCACTGTCAAGGGGGGCGATATAGCGTGTATGTAATTACATTGCAAATACTGACTTGAGCACCACCACTGTTAGCCCTACCATAGATTACTCAACAAAAACACTCTGGCGCCGCCACTGTCAATATATAATGAAAATGTCGAGGGCATGCGTGTTGTGTATGCGTACAATTTCGTTTGCATACGTTTTTTCACCAGGGCTTCAGTGTTCGCTGCTGTGGCAAAAACACAAAGAGAGAAAGGGAGGGTAATGGTACAGGGAATATTGATTTGTAAAAAAAAAAGTACATTTGAAAAACAGGAGGGAAAAAGGGCAGCCCTGTGCTCAAGCTCCGTTTGAGGTCTATCTGGCTGTTTACATCTGGTTCCACTACACTCAAGTGGGCATACAAAAACAATGTTACTGCAGATATCAAAGCCATATCCAGTAGGCCTACTCTGTTCTTTTACTCAAGTAAAAGTACCTAGAACATGTTTTAAATACTCTGCTACAAGTCAAAGTCCTGCATACAAAATCTTACTTAGGCTACGTAAAAGTATAAGCATCAAAATAATATTATAGTAACAAAATGACTTTCTGAAAATGGCCCATCAATAATCATATATATTAAATTAATGAGTTAAGATTATTAATATAGTAATGATTTAATTACAGCTGGTAAAGGTAGTGCTCATGTGAAATTACTTTAATACCGCTGGCTGCATGATATTTTACCCCATGATTATATATAATTATGGGTTAAAAAGGTATGCAATGTTTATTTTTTAAGTTGATTTATATTTTGTATTATAAATCAGCATTAAAATACTCAAGGAAAGTATATCAAAATTGTATTTGAGTAGGCCTACAGTACTTGAGTAAAATGTACTTCACTATCCACCATTGACCAGATCTAAATCCCTCATTACGCATCATGTGCATATTTGGATCAGTGTTCATGTCTCATGTCGTACTTACTATACTTGACTGAAAAAGATGAAAAAGTTTGTTTATGGACCTCGGTGTGATTTACAGCCCCAGGTGTGATCGCCGCCCCAGAGACGGAGTGATGATGGGCTGCGCTGCTGCCCCTAAACCTTCCCTGTGTGGGCGTTAAGAACTCCAGAAGCGACGAGGCGCTAGGACTATTCACGCAGTATATTTCCCTCCCATTGGTCCCTTAATAGAAGCGCTGCTGTGACACAGCCAGTCTCCGGCGATAAAAAGAAAAGGCGACGCGCCGCGCAGGAGAAACGCAGAGTTGGAGGGTGGACTTCTGATGGTGGATGCTCCTCTGCGACTTACAACGACTGGAAGTATCTGCCCAACTCCTGAGGTACTGACTTCATTTATCATTTATTTTCTCTTTGCTTTAAATTAAGACTTAAAACTTTGTTCTCTGATTGGTGTTAAAAATGATAAGAAAAAGACTCCTGTGTGCCGTAACGCATTGCACACGGGTCTCCCCGAATGGAGTTACTATCGAAACTGAGTCAATTAAGAGTGTTTTGTTTTTTTAAAGAAATGATTTCCACGATAAGTTATCTCATGAATTGTTATACTTAAAACTGTGAAAACTGAACGAGTTATGGTGTTTTTCCCTTTGTGTGTGTGTCAGGGATCTGGTGAAGAATGGAGTGGTATGTCCTGGTGCTGATGCTGAGCCTGCCGCCCTCCATCCACGCAGATTGCTCTTCCCAGTGTCAGAAATGTGTGCAGCAGATCATCACCCCCGGCGCCTTCAGCAGCATGGTGAGACACCTTCACACGGAGCTCACATCCAAGAGAAAGTAGCTTGAACACATATTCTCTGTTTGGCAGCAAAGGCGTAAACTTCATTTGGGACGAATTCTCACTATTTGGAGACGATAGTCATTTCAAATGTCTCCATATATTTAATGTATCTCTTCCCAAGGTTGTATCGTTAGTTCAGCACAGGCAACACCTTTCCTGAGTATTTTAACGTGAAGGACCGTTAAATAATATTAAGTGATATCACCACTTATAAAAAAATAATAACCTAATTGATTAACTTTACGCAACCCGTATTATAGCCATCAAAACGTATACATTTACTCATTACAGACTCTGGAAAATAAGGATATAAGTGTTTTATTTGTATTATTATTTTGTATTATGTTTTCCATTTCCTTAATCCTTAAATTACAAATGCCACATTTGTCAGGGTCAGTAAATATTATCGATTACATCTTAGTTTGTAATCTTCTTTTGATGCACAAATGAAAAGCTATTAGCACTTAAGGGCTTTTAAAGGTCCTTCATGAGAATCAGGAAGGTGTGTTTCGGGCTAACGGAAAAACCTATGAAATGTATTAATCAAACCAAAAAGGTGTACATGTGACACAGAGGGGTATATACCATGCCTCACTGGGTTCACGGACATGTGCCCAGATTGTGGGTTTACTCTGTCTCTCTGTGCGTCCTGCAGTCGTGCGGTGCGGAGTGTGTGGGGGGGCTGCAGAGCTGCCAGCCGGCTCGCGCGCTGGCGGACTTCAGGCGGCATGAAGGCGCGGAGGAGGAGGAGAGCCAGCAGGCGGACCTGGTCAAGCGCTACGGAGGCTTCATCAAGAGGATCGACAAGAACAAGAAGAAGATGTTGGGCTCCCCGTGGCGCGACAATTACATCCTGGAAGCCGAAGCACTGCCCGAGACATACGAGGACTTGTTGAAGAGGCTGGGGGAGAGGGATGCGGACGGGCCAGATGCGCCGGAGCACCAGATGCCCCATAAACGTTACGGCGGCTTTTTACGCAAATTCGGCCCCAAGTCAAAGAGGAGTAGCTCCGCGGAGCAGGAGAGCCAGGAGCCCGAGGAGGTGCAGAAGCGCTACGGGGGCTTCATGAGGAGGATCCGACCAAAGTTGAACAACCTGAAGTGGGACAAGCGTTACGGAGGCTTTCTGCGCCGCCACTTCAAAATCTCTGCGCGCTCAGTGGAGGAGCCGTACTCCTATGATGACTTGAGCCTATAGATGCTGCAATCTATGAGAACTCGTGCTGGTTCACTTGAAACGCCACCATGTATCCAGAATGATCATATGCCTGCCCATGTTTACTCGGTTGCCTTCTGTGTAACTCATCTCCGTGTTATTGCCATCATCGTCTATCATTCAATAAAGGATGCTTGTTTAATAAACTATGAATACAACCATGTTCCTGTTTGACCAACAAGTTAGAAGGGAATCCTGATTGAGCGAGTTCAGCCTCTGGGCGCAAAGCCCCATCCTGCCAAACTCCATTCGGAATTTGGTGGTTTTATATGTTCTTATTTATCGACATGACACGCCTATGAAATGTCGCTGTTAAATGCGGCATGCACCATTCACTGATTGACACTTTTAATGCAACTGTAATTCAAGAATTGGTGACATTTAATTCAATATAATGTGCGTAATGGGTTACTTTGTTGCCATACAAATCCATTCGTCCATCCTCATAACTGACGAACACTTATTTCCTGATGCGAGTTTGAAGATAAAACGAATACAAATCGATAGAAATTTTGGATTTTCAAGTTGATCGATCACTTTCTTAGAGTGAGCCATAAACTGGCAAAGCAAATAAATATAGTGCAAAATGATTCATAATTTACTATCCGACTGATTTCAACTCATATGGTTTGGCCTTTTCTGTATAGGATAAATTCTCAAAATTCTTCCAAAATGATAATGTGCCTTTTTTCTCTTGAGTTTGTAATGTTGTCTTCCTGCGCCAATGAGCAGCTCTCATAGGAAAGAACGAGACGCCGCTGTATCCAGTTCTGATCATCCATGATCTGAATCCACTGAGAAACAGAAGCGCGTCACAGTGCTGACAGTGAGGCTGTGGCGCCATCTTGTGGGCGAAGGGAAGAAGTGTCAAGTGAAGTCCAACAGCTTCTACAAGACTCACTCAATAAAAACGTATTAAAAAAGAAAGGATAACAAAGTTTAAAATGTCAAGATAAGTCCCAATGATTCTAAATATCACTCAGTAATCGTAAATATAAAACAAACAGGATAATACTCAGAAACACACAAATAAATACATTTGAAAAGTGTCAAGTCCCATGGATGAAAGTCATTCAGAAAAGAATAACAATAATTACAATAATATTAATAACGATAATAAATCAAATGTGTCAAGTGTCAGGTAAAGTCCTAATGCTTCTACAGGATGAAACCAACTCAGTAAAAGTTGTTAAATTTGCAACTTTGTAATTCTACTCCACTACATTTATTTGACACTTATACTTAGTTTATACATGAGTAACATGTTGTTTGAATGGTATATATTTACTACTAATGTTGTCATTACTATCTTAAATTAAATTAAAACATTAACATGTATTTTTCTAATAATAAAAACACAATAATATAATATCCTATAATAACACAGCACTTTTAGAAGAGCCATTCTTCACAATGAGGGTGTTTCCTTTCGATACCTCGGTACATCATAACACTTATGTACTATTCCTAATGTAACATTTCTAACTCAGGACTTGTACTTGTAATGGAGTAGGTTTAGTACTTTTACTTATGCAGAGTAGCTGAGTACCTTTTCCACCCTTGATGATCACCCATTATATTTCTATAATACTTTTATATCTTTTTTAATATTCTCCCCAGAAGACGTCAGGGCAGCTTCAACACAACAGGACGAACACACTATACTCTGGTGAACGGATCTACATTGAAAATGTCTTTATTACTATTTGCTTTAAGGTAACTATCATTTGTCTCAATAGAAAATAACATACATGTATATGTTCGTGGAAAACAGCTCATTTACTCGTTTTGATATCACACATTTCAAATCTAGGACATTTTAACTGATTTCCTTTGATAAAGACATCTGGAAGCGATCAACAATAAAATAAGAGTGAAAAACAACACATTCATATTTACACTATGTAACAATACACGTTTTCCATTTGAAGACTGAGCATTTATTACTAAACTCAACAACACCGTTTCTTTCGGCCTCATTGACATACGTCCCTACAGAAACACACGGCTGTATCAAATATATTAGTTACAAATTTACAGTCAAATCATTGCTGACACACATCAGACATACCTCTAATACCTACATGGTCAAATTGAATTAAATTATCTGTAAAAGTGAACATGTGGACGAGTCCTCAGCCGTCCTTTCATCCAGAATGATGAGAATAACAAGGGGGGGGGGGGACATCTGTCTCTGTCTCAGTGCTGCTCCTCTGATTCCCCCCCCCCTTCCTCTTTAACCTGCTCTGGCTGACCCCCTCCGTCGCCGTCCAACTTGCATTCCTCTTGTGAGTCGTCCGCAGCGGTTGCCGTGGTTTCCAGCACACTGATGGTGCCGGCCTGCTGCTGGACGGAGGACAGGCTCTGCATCGTCACCAGCTGGAACTGAGGCCCCATCAGCTTCAGCAGGGACCCCCCGGCCCCCTCCTGGCCCGCCGCCGCAGACAGCACGGTGAGGTTAGAGGCGTCGCCCATCAGCTCGGACCCCGAGAGCGAGGAGGTCAGGAGGGTGTACCCCCCCAGGTTGGCGCCGGTTCCGCCTGCCATGGTCAGAAGCCCCCCCATCTGGTTCAGAGTGATCTGGGTGGGGGCGGCGTTGACGGAGGCGGGCCCGGAGACGGCTCGGGTCAGCCGGGGACGCTTGGGCGTGGGGGGGGCGGGCACCGGGGCAAGGGTCATCAGCACGTTGTTCAGGTGCTGGGATTTACTCTTCAGCTCCTTGGCGCGCTTCCTGTGCTCGTCACACTGCTGCTCCAGGGCTGAGGAACACACACAAACACACACCGTCAATACACACAAACACACACCGTCAATACACACAAACACACACAAACACACACCGTCAATACACACAAACACCAGGGTTCATACACTTTTTCACCAATGATTTTCAGGCCCAATCCCAAACCACTCCCTCGACCCTACCCCTCCGTGACGGAGCGTCTGTAGCCACACTCGCAGCTCAACGAGGCTCCCTCCTGTCAGATGGAGGGAGTAAACACAGCAGCAAGCTTTGGGACGGCCTCCCCTCTCTCGGCAGAAACAGGAAATGCCGTAACTGTATGTAACAACGGTTTCAAATCAGCTTCTCTTAGACAAAAATTTTAAATTAATAACTCAAATAAAACTCCAAACATCTTTCATTGTGTTTCAAAGCTCTTTTAGTTTTAAACCTGATGTTTATAAGCTTCTTAGTTTTTGCAATGGTCTGTAAATAAACACAACTTTATAATAAAATGCACACATTTACCTTTTTCTAGACTAAACACAGGTTTGATCCTAAGTTAAAAACATATGAGGTTATCATGAGGTTGTTAACATCGCAGTTTATCAGTGGATGTTTGCTGGAACTACTTGTAAACAGCGTGACTCCGGTCAGGTAGAGACCGGTCTCAAGTCAGCACCGCTGCAGACTCGCTGTCTGAGGGCTTGATAGCCCACTCCCCCTCCACACTCGTTGCTTTGGACCAGCCCTCAATATGGCGGACCTTCCGCGTGAACGCGCAAACGGAGGGGTAGGGTGTAGGGGGCGGTTTGGGAATGGGCCTCAATGACTTTTCCATGACTTCTCAATGACCTTTACCTCATTTTCCATGGCCAAAAATAAATTACCACTGAAAATGGTTTATTTTAACATGGAACAGGAAAATTAGGTCTGCATATGAAACATGTTGTGCCTATCTAAAACAAATCAAATAGTAGGCTTACTAGCTTCTACACGCTGAAGCAACTGTAGTCAGGGATGTAAACTCATCAGGTATGAAAAAGGTGACAAGGATCCGAGCCCCCCCGACCCCATGGAATATCGGTTTAGGAACAACAGGGGATTTTAGCAGTCAGAACAACTAAAGCAGCAGGTAATAATAACAGAAACGCCAAAGAGTCACATCTAATAGAAATATATAAAAGCATTTATTTTAATTGTGTAGCAGTCAGTTTATAATTCTGGCAGCACTGTTGAGCATTTTGAAAATGTATTTGCATGCCTCTGTGCAAGGCTGAGTCTTTCTATCTTTATGGCCACTGGTGTAAAGTAACTAAGTTCATAAACTCAACAAGTACTATACGTGGGTACAATTTTGAGATACTTTATTAAGTATTTCAATGTTTTGCTACTTTGTTCTTCTTCTCCTCTACAGTTCAGAGGTACATGGTGTACTTTTCCTCCACTACATGTATTTAATCCCTTTAGTTACTTCACAGATGTGGATGAATGATGTGAAATCTAATCAAGTGTTAAATCAGACTTTAGTTCCACCTGGAGTAAATAGACCAGCTACCCTGCAGTCTACAAAGCCATTCAGACTAGCTGCACCTTCACCAGCTTTGAGAACACTTTCATGATCAATCATTATAAAACATATCATATATATTATTCTGAAATGGACCAATCTGCACAACAACTACTTTTACTGTCGCTACTTTCACTATATTTTGATGAGAATACTGTTCTACTTTTACTTGAGGAGCATTTTGAATGCAGGACTTTTACTGTAACAGAGTATTCCTACACTCTGGTACTTCTACTTTTACTTAAGTACAAGATCTGAGTAGCCTACTTCTACTTTTACTACAAGATCTGAGTACTTCTACTTTTACTCAAGTACAAGATCTGAGTACTTCTACTTTTAATCAAGTACAAGATCTGAGTACTTCTACTTTTAATCAAGTACAAGATCTGAGTACTTCTACTTTTACTCAAGTACAAGATCTGAGTACTTCTACTTTTACTCTAGTAAAATATCTGAGTACTTCTACTTTTACTCTAGTACAATATCTATACTTATACCACCTCTGTGTATAGCCTATGAAAAAAACTATTAGAAAACGAAGGCTAAAGCTAACGTTAGCAGATAGTGACAATGTATGCTAGCAGCTAGCTAGCTCAAAGATTCCTTAAATAATATTGCGACAGAAAAACGTTTCAGTTCACATCACGCTCTGCCGCTCTGCTCTGAACACCTGAACGGCCTGTTGTTCACCAGCGGCTCAGTCTGTGCCACAGTGACTCCGCACAGTTAACGAACGCTCCGTAGATAATGTAGCTGACCCTCATCCCGGAGCAGCAGAGTTCAGCCGGCCCGACAGGCAGGAAGAAGACTCGAGCTCAGGGGCCGTCTCATATATTAAAAAACACCATGCGCGTCATGATGGCACATAGCAGCTCGCGACCTCAGATTTCGGCGATTAGATAAAATGTAAATTATATTTGACGCAACTTTAGTTACATTTCCATGACTTTTCCAAAACTTTGGGAAAAATATTGTTTTCCATAACTTTTCCAGGGCCTGGAATTTGCATTTTGAATTTCCATGACTTTTCAATGACCGTACGAACCCTGAAACACACACACTGTCAACACACACAAACACACATCGTCAATACACACAAACACACGCACACACCGTCAACACACACACCTTCAATACACACAAACACAAGCACACACCGTCAACACACACACCGTCAATACACACCGTCAATACACACACCGTCAATACACACAAACACACCGTCAACACACACACACCGTCAATACACACAAACACACACCGTCAACGCACACACCGTCAACACACACACCGTCAATACACACAAAGTCAATACACACAAACACACACCGTCAATACACACACCATCAATACACACAAACACACCGTCAACACACACACACCGTCAATACACACAAACACACACCGTCAACGCACACACCGTCAACACACACACCGTCAATACACACAAAGTCAATACACACAAACACACACCGTCAATACACACACCATCAATACACACACCGTCAACACACACAAACACACACCGTCAACACACACAAACACACACCGTCAATACACACTGGTTCTACTCGGGAGGACTGTAACGCAGCACAGAGAATAAATATCCATTTACTGTTTGCTTGCTTTGGCGTATGATGGTGCAAACATAAAACACAAATTAAGTTGTAAGAGAAAGGTCAAAAATAAAACGTACGCACATTTGATTACATTACCACGTGGACCCCAACGAATGAATGGCATGGCAGTGAAAGACTTGGCACAAGCTACGTAATGTGTGCACTGACCAACGGCACACCTGACCATGAATGATGTTCTGCGCCGGTCCTTTAGGCAGTAGGAATGGGAGATAGCAAACAGTGAGACACTTTGGGAACTACCACTCTACAGAGGGGAATCACAGCGGCCATGCTTTAGCTAAGTGTAGCTAACCCTTAGTAACACAAACTGGAAGATTACCCCCCCCTCCCTGGTCTGTGTGAACACAGTGCAGCGTGCACTGACCGGCCAGGCTGCGGGTGTACTGCTCTCTGTAGCGGTCCATCTGGCTCTTATGACTAGCCAGAACCTTCTTCACTAGGTCCAACATCCCAAAGTTCTGCACTATGTTGTTGAGCAACACAGCATCTGGAAAGCAAAGACAGGATGGTCAGAGTTCAACATTTACGAGGGATTCTGCTGCAACCTTTATTGAAAAATGGCTGGACTAAGACTTTTTGCAGCCGACTCACGTCTGGTAGAATAATCATTTTGACTTTCTAGTCATGTTTAAGACATGAGTAATGTATGAACATGTTCAAAGACACATGCATGTATATGAAGTGTTTATTTTTGATGCTATAACTTATAACGTTTATATAAAGATTTGTTTTATTTTCCTTGTACATTTTATTTGTATGTTTATATTCTTCTGTTTAAATGCATTAATTATCATTTTATGTATTCTAAAATTGAGGAACAAAACACGCTTTCCCCCAGACAGTCATCACAGTGGTGGGTGTAGTTGGATGTCTCCTTCTGACCTTTGACCTGCAGCGGGGGGTCACACACTCTCTCCTGCAGCCCCTTCAGCACCTCCTGCAGCTCCTTCTGGAAGTCCTCCACCACCTCCTCCATCAGACCAGCATCCTTCACTGAACGCCAGAACGTCACAGAGTCCTCTGGAGACACACACACACACACACACACACAATAAAGTATACACTCCACCGGTTCCCTCCACATTAAGGTGAGCGTGTGCGCAGGTTTGATCACCTCCGATGGCGGTGACCCACTCTGACGTCTCCTCCATCGCCTCAGGGAAAGAGACTGCTGCTCCATTCACTGCAACACAAACAGTACACAACACTCATTAAACCACACAACTCCATTCATTCTGGGTGATACCGCACATAGGAATATGGCTTACAAGCTTTTCCCCCTATCATTTCAGTTATTATTAATATATGTATTGTTTAGTGTTTTCCCATCCTATATTCATGTTTCTTGTGCACATACAAATACTCAAAACAAATTCCTTGTATTCTCAAATCTACACCCCCCTGTAATATAATTGATATACCTGGACTGCATCCCAACATCGCCAGCATTTTTTTTCAAATGAGAACAGAGTGCAGGGTTTGTCACTTGCCTTGAGACAAACCCTGCAGCCAGCGTCTTCTCTCTTCTCAGTGTTTTGCCTTTCTTTGTGGACACCTTTACATACTGCAGCAGAGGAACCAAACCACCACGCAAGCGTAAATATAAATGTTGCATCCTGCAGAGCAGGGGTGTCAAACTCAAATACACAGTGGGCCAAAATTAAAAAATCTGTACCAGTCGAGGGCCGGACTGGTTCAATGTTTATTGCAAAACGTATTGAAATGAACTTATTGCACATATTGAACCTGGAACTAACAAAGCTTAAATTATTGCCTATAAAAACAACATTAAACATTAAATAATCAGTTGCATTCATTTCTTATGGCTCTATCTGCAGCTTTTCAGAGTCATTTCTTATGAGTACATTTTCCCACAGGCCAACAACAGCTTCAACAAAACTATTTCCCTCAAAGAAAAACCAAACATGCCCTGTTGACGTGAGAGAAAAAGTGCAGAAGGACACATCCATTTAAAGGTGGGGTAGGTCATTTTGGAAAAACAAGCTCGAGTGCGCTAGAATTTGAAAGTACACAGCCGGAACAAATCTGCCACTTCCTCACAGAGCCCCTCCTCCAACACACACGAACGCCCACATGACCAATGAGGGCACGAGATGAGTTTGTGCACAGATGGAAGGCTGACAGGCAGGTAGGCCATCCAGTTATTTCAAGCCAGATACTTGGCATCTCATCTTGGGTACAAGGTCATCAATGTTAGGGGTCAGGCTCTGAGCTGAGGAAACCCTCAGGATTGAGTGAAGGTGTGCGTGCAATATACCGGCGGGCCAGATCTAATAGTGATTAGAAATTATCCTGCGGGCCGAAATAAAATCCACCACAGACTTGGCCCCCGGGCCTTGAGTTTGACATGTATGTTGTGCAGGGGTCGGCAAGTAAGTGTGGCCTTGGGCCAATGTTTTTCTGAGCCACCAGATAACGGGCCGGAACATAATCAAGGGCTTATTTAAATAATTGTTTGTTAAAACATGTGACACGTTCGAATGCTTGTGGGGGGGGGGGGGTGCGCTAGTGAACTGTCAACTGGGGGGGGGGGGGGGGGGGGGAGCCACGCTGCAGTGCCGTTTTGTGATTCCCCAGATTCTACAGATGGCCAGTCCGCCACTGCTCACCAACTTATTAAGATCCAAAGCTTTAGTGCGTTTTCAATCAATGCTGAGTGCAGCCAAACTTGACAGTCTCTTCTCTGTCATTGTAGACCGAATGCTTCTCGTTTTGCGCCGTCCCGTTCAAATGACAATCACATTTCCTCGCTCGCGCCAGGGCCGGGGGAGGGGTTACAAGGCTTGCGTCTTGTGCTGCATTCACTTGCACTCGGACATTAGGGATTTTCTCTCATAAATGTCCGATGAGCCAAATCCTTTCTTTCAAAACAAAGCTGCCGACTGGGGTGGCAGCTTATGCACCACCACCCCTCGCCCTCCATGATCAAGCGGCTTCTCCGATTTTGTTGTCAATGTTTTCACTGAACTTTGTTACTGTTCACATGTAAGTAAACATTACGTTTGAATTATTTAGTGAGCTGGTGTTATTTTTTTCAAACCACAAACCGCATGTTGGCTATTTCAGCACCACTCGCTGTCCACCTACTTATTGATCCAATATCATCGTCAGTGCACCCCGCTGCCAGATTGTGCCTGTGCTGTGTGTCATTCACTCTCAACTTGGATAACTTGAATAAGCATTCTTCAGGTGTGGGTAGATTCTCTATTCGGACATTATAGCCTATATGTGCGACTGTCGGTCCGATATTGTAAAAAATAAAAAAAACAATTTTTTATTTTTATTCTCAAAATAATTTTCCGGGCCAAATGTTATTGCTGGCGGGCCGCCTGTTGCCGACCCATGCTGTAGAGCAGGGGTTCCCAGCCTTTTTTCCCAAGAGCCCCCCCAAATGACTCCTGTTGGAAGTTGCGCCCCCCCCCCACACACACACACACACACACAAGGGGGGGCGCAAAGGCGGTAATTAAAGTTTAAAAGTCTCAAAAATGCTACAACTACTGTCACAAACTGGATGAATGTGGAGTATTGTGTTAAAGGAGGATGAAAGCGTAATAAAGGAGCACTATTGGAGTGACTTTGATGGCTATTGGACTCAGGATTCATTCATTTGGATTCCCGCTGTATGAAGAAATTAAAGGACGGCGCAAGTGGAAACAATTCACAAAGGGATTAAACTGTTTAAAACACATGCTCAAAGTAAACCGGATTTTGCCGATGTGTTTATGTGGATTCAAAAGTCGTAAATAATCTACAAAATGGAGGAGACCGATCTGATCGGAGCAACTGTGACAAATAATCCAACTGAAACCGGCATGGACAATGACTATGTTTTAAAAATGCGCTTATCCAGACAAGCCTGGTTTGGACACTTTAAGCGCAGAAGACACATTCTATTAAAGAAACAATTATACATTTCTGTCTTTTTATGCCTTTAATAGCTGCTAACTTGAATTTGTATTCAAATTAATTAATCAATTATGTTTTAGATTTTATTGTAATGTAGAGACAATTATATGTAAAAAAAAAAAATATCTAAATATGATATTTGGCCTCAAATCATCTGAGGCCTGGCGCCCTCCCTGTGATCTTTGGCGCCCCCCTGCACCCCAGGTTGGGAACCACTGCTGTAGAGGATCCAGCTCTGAGATGAACCAGCACAATGTCTGACGCTTTGAAACTTACAGTCAGCTGATAAGGGGGGGGCAGGGACCAGGTCAGCAGACTGATCAGTGCTGACGGACACTTTGGCTCCCACCAGGTCTATCTTAGTGCTGCGGCACGTGTTGGAGCAGACCTTGGAGTGTTGGTAGAAGTCCAGCTCACCGGAGTCCATGATCTTCCTGTGGAGTGAAATAAGATCAAAGGCTTAGAGCAAGACACAACAGGGGGAAAAAGAATGTATACAATCTGTAAAATGTTTGTTTTTACTCCAAAAAAAACGTATATAGCACACTACAGGAAAGGGAAAACCACAGAAGCAGAATTGGGCCTCTATGGAATGCATGCCATGAGTACAGACCTGAGCATGGTGCCATTGAGGCGGATGGCTCTCTTCCAGTCCTTCAGAGTGGATTTCCCTGCTAAACACACAAACTCCTTGGGGCTGATGAGCTGCCCATTGAACTGATGGGAGGGGCAGGAAAAGAACCAGATGAGATGATCCAATTAATCATAAACTCAGTCAACATTTCCTAAAATGCGTTTGGAAATTAGGTTTAGCAGAGCTGTTTGTAGAAGACAGTGCGTACCTGGACACATTTCACGTTGATCCCCGGGCAGACAAACTTCTTCCAAACCAGCGTGGCTTTGGTGTCTCCACAGGTGATGTTGTAGAATTCATCAGCTTCCACATCCACCTCCTCAGATAACTTCACTGCAGGGACCAGAACACTGTCCATTCTTACATCTTTTATAACATTATAAATATCATTACGTGTATTTGAAACACATTTGGATAGCCCCAGCAGGATATGTTGCTCAGTTACAGAGGTGCCTGAGAGCTGTTTCTAGAATGAAATACAAGCTTTGGAACAATTCCTATTAGAATAACTTCTAATCACAACACAGACTCTTCTGTTTTTGAGGCATATACACATATTCAAAGTTAATCAATTGTCTTGAAAACATTTTGAACCACATGGAGGTAAACTGGTACGCTTCAGATCTCTAGATTTAAGCATTAGCCATGTTGATTCTGGATGCTGAGTCACATGACCCAGTGTATTTGTGCGAGTCACATTACCTATGACTGCCTCTTCCCTGGACATTGAATCTGTTCTGTTGGCCTCGGCTTCTGCGTCCACTGATGCTTCTGTGAGGATTTCCTCCCTGAAAAAACAACACAGTGTTTCATCCATCAAACTGAACAACAGGACCATGAAAGCTCACACTGTGTTCCTGAGCAGAGTGTGTACAGTACCCCGTCTGAGCGCTGAACTCTGCGCTCACCAGCACGGCCTTCTCCTCCTCCTCCTCCCCCACAGACGAGAGCTCCTCACCCACATCCTCCGGTATGGTGACGATCACTATCTCCCTCATGTCCTGCATGCTGACCTCTGAAGAAGCCATTGAGGATAGATGGAGCTTCACAACAGACAGGATGACAGCAGAGATGAAACACTGATGTTGATTATATCCCTTTAAATAATATAGAAAATAAAAAGTTATCGTAAGTAATCGCAGTATTCGTCTTTATTTTTTATATTACTAATGTGTGCTTTTTGTCTCCATGTAAGATGGCTGACTCTTTGTTATTGCTTGCCTTTTTTACCTGCTATGCCACTTTTGCTGTAACACTGTAAATGTAAAAAAAACAAGAGGCAATAGAATACTAAAAAAGAAAATATGCTTTTACTCCACTACATTCTGGCAGCAAATCTTGTACTTTTTACTCACTACTTTAGTTACTTTTCAGATATAGGTTAACACTTTATTTATATACGTTATTAATATAAACCGACACACATTATTATATATTGTTATAGGTCAAGCTACCCACTAGTGTATAAAATAGTTAAAATAAACCCCACCTTTACCAATTGCAACATTGAAGTGATGAACACATAAATGCACCATATAATATTATAAAAAAATATATTTAGCTTAAAATTGCCATTTTGCATAACGAGTACTTAAAGTATTTGTAATGCTTATACTTTTACTGAAGTTCAATTTCTAATGCAGGACTTTAACTTGTAACAGAGTATGTTTACTCTGTAGTATTGCTACTTTTACTCAAGTCAATTATCTGAGTACTTTTCCCACCTCATCCGTAAGGCTTGTTTAGAGTATACCCTATTTGAAATCTTTTAAATGCTGGTGCCTTTAAATATTAACTTGCAGTTTTCAATGCAGTTTGGTATGCCCTTTTATTAAGCTAAGACTGAAAGAGACAGCATAAGGCATTCAGGATAATAGATCATCTTACCTTCAGTCGTCAGTAGAGTAATGTTGTCTTTGGGTGAAACAGAGACAGTCTGTAACACCAGAATGGATGGATGCTAGCTAATGTTAGCTTTGGATGCAAGCTAGCTAAACACTGTAGTTCATATTTCCATTGAGCTGCCAGGGGTCTCCTAACACAACGCAGACCTACTTCTTTAATATGTTGTAGGGACTTCTTGAGAAGTACATTTAAACTAATATCTACAGGACTAAATTAGTGTAATTCACGGATATATTTTTTGTTGCGGATTCTTCTTCTCTTGAGAATTAACGGTAGCTTGCATTCTTCTTCTTTGAGGTTTTACGGCAGCCAGCATCCGCTGAGTTGCAATTCCGCCACCTAGTGAGAGTAGTTAATACTGTGACATCTCAATGTATATGTTTTTCCCAGGACAGTGTCGGCCAAGAAGTCAAACAATCAGTTTAGTACTTTCCTTGTCTTTCCATACTCTTCTGTTAAACTAATGTTTTGTTCAGAATAAAGGCTACAACTAAACTCTGAAATGTCCTATTATCGATGCTGATGTGAATTATGATTCTCAGTCTTATTTCTGACTCAGATAGCACTGATTTGGTTGCTGACCCACATGCCATGCTTCCATATTAGAGCCTTGACCAGATCAGAGAAACATAAATATGCATTAGTTATCTGCTCCCAACGATAACCCTTAATATTTGATTGCCCTGATTGCATACTTTCTTGACATCTTTAAAATGTGAATCCTCCATGTTAAATCTGAAATCAAATTAAACCCAAAGAAACTGACAATCTTTAACTTTCATCAAATTATTGCCAACAAGTTTTAACTCGTCATCTCCCAAATTAAATTGTCCTTTGCTAAAAGTATTTTTTCCCTTTTGTAAATGTCTTCTCTGTAGAGAATCTCCACACTTGGATTATCCCTTGATGAGCTCTTTTTTCATTCAAATGCATATTTTTCTTTCTTTTTCACAGAACCTGAATGCTTTTAAATACATTCATCATAACTGAGAATAGGGAAATTAATCTCCCTAATTTGGGACCTCCATTCCCCATCACATCTTTACTTGGGAATTCTGATTCTGTTTTAACTTGAATATTTCTTCCATTCTGAACAATCATTATTCAGTTATTTCCTCCCATATTCCCATTATATTCACCTCATCAGAAGACCGTGGATCTTATGTACATCTTCCATTCGTAAAACCACTACAGTCAGCCACCTTTCCCATTTCTTCCAACAGGTGCATTGGTCTTTTATTTTCAGTGTTTCATTACTGCCATCGTCTGGAGTGATGAAACCTTGCAGTGTCCGGTACGTCAGGCTTTCCTCAGCATTCCTGTTTCCCAGCCACTGTTAGCCCTTAAACTTATAAGCAACACGATATAACCTCAGTGAACGTATTCCTCTTGCCTTTTTTATGGTTTCGTAAAGTAAATACTTAAAGGTGGGGTAAGTTTGAGAAACCGGCTCGAGATACACTTTTTGTTATATTCCATGGAATGCTCTTAACATCCCGATAGCAATGAATATCTTAAGTGCTTTGACAAAAAATCCATAAAAAAATGTCATCTGTGGAAGCCGTAAAAGCACGACCAATCATTTTAGCCGGCCCGGCTAAAATAACTGGATGGCCTACCTGCCTGTCAGCCTGTGTGTTGGAGGAGGGGCTCTGTAAGGAAGTAGCAGATTTCTTCCGGCTGGACTCGAGCTGGTTTCTCCAAAATTACCTACCCCACCTTTAATGAACCTGACTAGAGCAGAGCATATAATATTCACTGTATGATGACCTATTCCTTCAACCCATTTTAAAGCCATCAAAATGGCTACAGCCAATACATTTATATTTGAAGCGTGTCAGCATATCTCAACTTCTGTGACTGCAGAACCTGTACTATCTGTGGTGGGTCCTTTAGACCCCCCTCAGTTCAGAAACACTTTTTGTTATATTCCATGGAATGCTCTTAACATCGCGATAGCAATGAATAAATTAAATGCTTTGAAAATAAATACATTAAAAAAATGTCATCAGTGGAAGCCGTGGCGCTGTAAAAAGCACGACCAATCATCTGAGCCGGCCCGGCTAAAATAACTGGATGACCTACCTGCCTGTCATCCTTCCATCTCGTGCACAAACTTATCTCGTGCCCTCATTGGTCATGTGCGCGTTCGTGTGTGTTGGAGGAGGGGCTCTGTAAGGAAGCTGAAGGAAGGGGCAGATTTTTTCCGGTTGTGTAGTTTCAAATTCTAGCGCACTCAAGCTGGTTTCTCCATTCTTACCTACCCTACCTTTAATATCTTGCTTTCTTCTTTTCTAAGGTCACATTGTTCTCTTATTTGCATTGCATTTCATATTGAGGTAATCCAAAAAGTAATGGAAAGTAATCAGGTTACAATTTGTGTGTGGGATACAACTAATAATTGTGATGGAATACATTATGAAATAACCCTCCCAACCCTGGTCACATAATGTTGAGCTCAGCATCTCCTGTCAAGCCAAAACTCCACTTTAGTGTTCTCTCCCTCTTCCAGCAGGCTTGTAGCATTTTATGGTTGACATGACATCTTAAATTCATTCAATAGTTCCTCTAGCCTTACTACGTTATACAGTCTATGGTCTAATTAGAGCTACTCATAAGATACATTTTGGATGTCAAATATATAACATCAGCTCCCCAGTAAAAAACCTACAAGGTATCTCGTCACATTTATAACCCGTTTCTTTTAGATATTTCTAAACGTAAATTTGGATATATTCTTAAATCCAAAATTACAAAATATGGCACTACAGGATTTTTCTTAGAAGTGTATGAAAAGAATCATGCTATGGAAAATAACTAAAGCCGTTAGACAAATGGAGAAAAAGGTACGTTGACAGGCAATCGCTTCAGGGAGAAATCAGTGTGAGTAGCAAACAAACAGTTGAATCAAACACATAAGAAGAGGCAGGTTCTGGGGAACTTGAAGTGGAAGATTGAATGAACAGTGTGTTTGAGTGTTACAAAGACAATCACATTGCTGTTCATGCAGGTTTACAGATGTATGTTCTTAAACATACAGTATATGTGCACATGTGTTGATATTAATTCCTTCTGTTAATGTATCAGTTATTTTATGACTTTATCACTAACATAAAACATTTTTGAATCAGATTTCACATTTTTTTAATATTTGGATTACAACCACGATTAAAGTGTTACAATACAGTTGTTATGGTCAACCCATATCAAATCTATTAAAACAAAGATCAGTATATTAGTATAGATATATACGTGGGCTACTGCCCACATTTTGTTTTAGTTTTTTATTACGGCTACTTTTGGTATTCTTTACTTTAAATATTGTATTTAATGCAGTGATGCAGATTTATGAAACAGAAATACCGGGTTTGCTTAAAAAAAATGTTAAACTGAAACGGCATTTAAAAAATATACTTCTATGTAGGCCTACATAATGATTTAAGAGGACACATTTTTTATACTAAATGTCTTGGTTTCTTCTTTTCTAAGGTCACAATGGTTCTGTTGTCTTACATAATACACTTCAGTTAAAAAACATCTATTGATATACATTTTTTCTTGTATATACATTGCATTTGATATTGTAATCCAGAAGTAACGGAGAGTAATCATCGGGTTACATTACTTTTGATTGTGATACCTAGATTAGGTAACTAATTACAATTTCTAACATGTAACTAGTCATGTTAAAGGTAACCAATATTGGACAGTAAAGGATTGCATGTTGGAATTTCACGAACAGTAACGATAGAGGGAACTAATACGCATTTATAGCGTCCAATCTTCCAAATCCAGCGAAGAAGAACGAAACTGACAGACAGACATGTGTGTTGGCCACTGTTATCAAAATACAGCGGTAAATTTGGTTCGGCCAGAGATGCTAGTTTTATCCAGTTCTATGTACTGTAAACTAGTTGTTCACACTAATCCTAATATTATCACTTAATATTAGCAAATTCTATTTTATTTTTTAAAACATATTGATGTAAATACATACATATATCGATTTGTTGTATAAATATTGCCAATCAAAACCTTTATTCACTAATAATTACCAAAAATCATAGTTCTATCTCCTGTTATCATTGCATTCACATTGCCCGCCATGAACTTCCGGGGAACGATCCTCGTCTACATGAACCACGTGACGATAACCGTTTTTGGACTTCCGTTGTCGTAACTCTTCTATTATATGGCTCTGCGTTTCTCTAACGCTAAACCGGAAGTGAGGCTAAGAACGGCAAACTTAAAGATAACAATACCATTAGCACTCCTAGTGGTGACTTTATGAACTGCAAACAAATTATAACATTATAAAATGCCTTTAAGGCAGCACACTGTTTGAAGCGCTGCACATTATATAAACTAACGTTACACACGGCAACGACATTAACTGCAAACAGTCGTGACTTGTGTGAAGTGTAACATTAAACAATATATTAACATATTAAATACAACATTTATGACACCACTCGTTCCACTCAGTAACCCTCTTTGTTCTAAGACATGTGATAGTCTATACACTATCATCTTCTCCATCCATTTACACAAGTGTGATGTTACTGGGTAATGATCACTTCCTATGGTACAGTCCCTTTTTACATACCATTCACACGATTTAACTAAACTATCCGTCACAAGTATGAGGTCCAAACATGATTGTGTCCCCCTATTCATGTCTATTCTTCTTTTTTGTCCATCATTAAGGCAAAAACAATGCTCTGTGAAAAAGTATCTCTTTAGCCCTTTCCAAAGTCCTTTAAAAACTCATGCAGCAGTTGCATCTCAGAAGGCCTTAAGGGAAGGTTTTGTTACATTTTAAGGCGTAACCTTTGACATTAACTTGGACCAGAGGCATCAATCTGCATGTACTTTCCGAGCCGGATCCAACAAGACCAAGCTCAAAGCCGTCGGACATTCCTTTGCATCGTCGAGGGTACTGTCGGCATGCAAATTTGACCTCGATTTTGACCTTGTCGAAGGTCGCAGGGTCCCCAAATGTTGCAAGCGGGTTCCACACAAGTTAAGCAACCCACTCTCAAAGTCTCGGAGCGCCACGCACCTTTTTAAAAAAAAGAAAATCATTTTCTACCCCTCCCCCACCACAAGCCTGTCAGACCCTTAGCTTATGAGAGGATTTTGTGATAAAGTTTGACATTTAATTGAATAAACATTTCTGGGTGGGTTAGGGTTCCCATATTTCAGATTCCTGATCTGGGCCCTATTTAGAAGACCCTGAATACAAAATTAGGATCCCATATTGGGTTGACGGACACCCCCCCAGGCAGTATAAGTACACACTAATGAGAAGAGCGCCATCTATGGTCCAATGCATGCATACACACTCGTATGCTGTTTGTGTACTCATTTAGACTGCCAAGTGACGGTAAAAAGCCAAGGCGATCCCATGGCCAAGTATGGTGTGCCCTCGAGAGTCAGAACCGACCATAGGGGCGAAAACAACTCTGTCTGCCTATTGATGAGCATCTTCAGAGGCTCTCACAGAGGCAGTGCTCTACGTGGAAGAAGCACCCACAACCAGAGAATAGAACGGCTCTGGGGTGACCTGTGGCGAGGTGTGAGCAATGTCTATTACGACCTCTTCAACTTCCTGGAGAGTAAAGGCATAATAGACATAGACAATGCAATGCACATGTGGGCCCTGCATTATGTCTATCTCCCACGCATAAACCATGACCTACGGGGGTTTTTGGACCAGTGGAACAATCATGGGTTGAGGACCGAAAGACACCAGAGTCCCATACAACTTTTTGTCCAAGGTTGCCTGGAACAGCAGGGCCAGACCACTTCTGCCATGCAGAGCCTCTTTGGTGGAGGACAAGGAGATGCTCAGGAGGAGCCAGAGAGAGAGAGAGTAGAGCTGATGCAGGAGATGTTGCTCAGGAGGAGCCAGAGAGAGAGAGAGGGTAGAGCTGATGCAGGAGAGGATGCTCAGGAGGTGACAGAGAGAGAGAGAGAGTAGAGCTGATGCAGGAGAGGATGCTCAGGAGGAGCCAGAGAGAGAGGGTAGAGCTGATGCAGGAGAGGATGCTCAGGAGGAGCCAGAGAGAGAGAGAGAGAGTAGAGCTGATGCAGGAGAGGATGCTCAGGAGGAGCCAGAGAGAGAGAGCAGAGCTGATGCAGGAGAGGATGCTCAGGAGGAGCCAGAGAGAGAGAGTAGAGTTGATGCAGGAGAGGATGCTCAGGAGGAGCCAGAGAGAGAGAGTAGAGCTGATGCAGGAGAGGATGCTCAGGAGGAGCCAGAGAGAGAGAGCAGAGCTGATGCAGGAGAGGATGCTCAGGAGGAGCCAGAGAGAGAGAGTAGAGTTGATGCAGGAGAGGAGGCTCAGGAGGAGCCAGAGAGAGAGAGAGTAGAGCTGATGCAGGAGATGTTGCTCAGGAGGAGCCAGAGAGAGAGAGTAGAGCTGATGCAGGAAAGGATGCTCAGGAGGAGACAGAGAGAGAGGGTAGAGCTGATGCAGGAGAGGATGCTCAGGAGGAGCCAGAGACAGAGGGTAGAGCTGATGCAGGAGAGGATGCTCAGGAGGAGCCAGAGAGAGAGGGTAGAGCTGATGCAGGAGAGGATGCTCAGGAGGAGCCAGAGAGAGAGGGTAGAGCTGATGCAGGAGAGGATGCTCAGGAGGAGCCAGAGAGAGAGGGTAGAGCTGATGCAGGAGAGGATGCTCAGGAGGAGCCAGAGAGAGAGGGTAGAGCTGATGCAGGAGAGGATGCTCAGGAGGAGCCTGAGAGAGAGGGTAGAGCTGATGCAGGAGAGGATGCTCAGGAGGAGCCAGAGAGAGAGGGTAGAGCTGATGCAGGAGAGGATGCTCAGGAGGAGCCAGAGAGAGAGTAGAGCTGATGCAGGAGAGGATGCTCAGGAGGACATGGAGCAGCTCACCGCAGGCTGGTCCTCTTGCTGGTCGTAGAGGGGATCTTGGACGTCATCCAAAATATACTGTCATTCATGGCAACATTGAATGTTGTCTGATTTTGTCACGGACACATATTTCACAGCGGCTCCCCGCAGGCTGTTCTTTGCCCTTTGAACTCACACTAATTGCCTTTTTTTAAATGACTACTTTGCACATTTGTCTCGTGTGCAGTGTATATATGTGTGTAGTTTTTATGTTGTAGTATTCGAGTGAATTTTCCTTAAATAAATTACTTTTAAACAATGATCTCTGTCATTGATGTTGTGCAGTTACTAACCCCGCTTGTGGCCTGCACGTTGCCACGGTGACTGGGCTTTATATAGTCATCCATTGGGATGTGTTTTCGACAAATAACAGTCCAGACCTCATGGGGAAATTCAATAATAGCCACTAAATGTTGTTTTAAAGAAAACATAATGTGTTGACATTGATATATTACAAAACATATCCCTGAGTTTAACATTGTTCATTAGTGCCACGGTACATAAGCACATACTGTAGGAAAGCAACAACAAAAAGCTACAGATAAATGCACATGCAGCATTACTAATTACAATGCTTTTCAAAATGTATGTATCCATTTTCATTCAGCTTTCATACACGATGCTGTTTCTTGGTGAGCTTGACAGTAATACTTGACTCCAATGAGGTGAAGAGGCTAAAATTAAGTTTATAATATAATCTCTGGATGTTCTCAGACATCCAGGATATGTTCTTGTGAGTACCTGGGCATAATTGGGAATTGATCACGTTTTCAGGTTTGTTTATTTATTTTTTAAAACTGATAAAGTTATACATTTGGTGTTCTAAGACCTGGGATGTATGTCATACACGTGTGCCATGGCATACTGTACACTGGGAACTACACTGTGTTGTGTGTCCACTTGCACTTCATCCCCTCTTCACCCTGTTTGTATATAAGTCCTGGTTTTCTGTCCTGTTCTTGTCGGTTCCTTGTTTGTCTATGTCATGAAGTTCTGTTTTTTCCGTGTTGATTGTTGTTACTTGAGTTCCTGTTCTGCCTGTTAAATATACATTTTTGTTAAGTGTTCTGCTGTCTCCAGTCTCTGCATTTGGGTCCAACCACTCCTTGCTTCACATGACAATGATTGATTTGTACTATATATCGAATTGCTATTTTTGCCATTATTGTATTGTTATTAGTGCTTTTGCAGGGAATTATTATTATTATTATTACTTTAAATCTCATAGATATTAACACTATTATACATATGGCTGAAATAATCATCATCATTAATTGTTTTGTGACATTATGTCCCTCTTGTTTTCATATATGTATATTAGGGCTGTCAAACGATTAAAATTTGTAATCAGATTAATCACAGCTTAACAATTAATTAATCATGATTAATCACCATTCGAACTATGTCCAAAATATGCCATTTCTTTATGTATATTGTTGTGGGAATGGAAAGATCAATGAAAGAAGGCGGATATATCCATTTAACATACGTATGTATGTTTATTGTAACATTGTTCTGTGTGTCCAAATGAAAGACAGCCCACACACCTATCAATCATCAAACCGTGGGGTCTTATTTCATTACGTGTTGATATCGTATCGATGTATATATAGATGTACTACAGCAAACGTATTCTCCGTCGGGACTTCCTGCAACAACATCACGCCGTTATCTTGATTCTGATTGGCCAGAAGACATTATCAAAGATGTTCTATTGAGAAGACAATCACTACGTGACAAAAGTTTTCAAAACCGTTTCTAGTCTTCGGTATTTCCAGACAAGTGGCTACTGAAATCAATCTTACTAACTGCTGTCTGTGCAATTTACTCCGCGAGTTGGCGGACTTTATTTTGCTTACTTTAACATCATTTTTCATGGTGGGTCTAAGCCATTTCTTGGTATGGCTGTAGCCTATCTCAGCGCTGGAAAGAGGGTTACTGAATGGAACGAGTGGTGTCATAAATGTTGCATTTAATATGTTAATATATTGTTTAATGTTACACTTCACACAAGTCACGACTGTTTGCAGTTAATGTCGTTGCCGTGTGTAACGTTAGTTTATATAATGTGCAGCGCTTCAAACAGTGTGCTGCCTTAAAGGCATTTTATAATGTTATAATTTGTTTGCAGTTCATAAAGTCACCACTAGGAGTGCTAATGGTATTGTTATCTTTAAGTTTGCCGTTCTTAGCCTCACTTCCGGTTTAGCGTTAGAGAAACGCAGAGCCATATAATAGAAGAGTTACGACAACGGAAGTCCAAAAACGGTTATCGTCACGTGGTTCATGTAGACGAGGATCGTTCCCCGGAAGTTCATGGCGGGCAATGTGAATGCAATGATAACAGGAGATAGAACTATGATTTTTGGTAATTATTAGTGAATAAAGGTTTTGATTGGCAATATTTATACAACAAATCGATATATGTATGCATACATACATATGTATATGTATACAATCCTGTTTAGAAACCCCTCTTCTATAATTCAACAACGTTGGATGAAATGACATTAAGAGAACGGAATTTACAATTGAAAGGCTGTTCAACGTGTGTTGCTAACTTGCTTCGGTATCCTAGCTTGATCTGTAATCTGTAAACGTTCCCTAAATCTACTAATTTAGGGATAATCCCCTGACATCCTTTAATACACATGTTAATTTGAATCAGATGTACTGATAATATCCGCAATATAAATCTTTAAACTTCTTCTTACCTTTAAAAGTCTGTCACGAACGGTCTATTGTATTATGCTGCAACTCTACGGCTCTGCTAGCCTTGGCGCTAACTTCCGGGGAACGATTGAGAGGCTCCACGATCCGCCATTGCTGTAAAAAAGTGGTCCATTGGAGTGAACGGAGATGTCATAACTCTTCTATTATATGGCTCTGGTCTGAGAGAAGAAGAAGAAGACCACAGACGACAGACACATGGCAGCAACTTTCCCTATGCTTCATTCATTTCTCCTGTTCAACAGGTTAGTAGTGTGTGCACAGATTATGTCATATTTCGATCTAAGAAGTGTCTTTGAAACTGTTTTATGTGTAGTTAACTTTAATGTCATTCTGTGAGCTACGCCACAAGCGTGTGGCTAATGGATAATGGCGTCCGCTAGCTTCTTTAACACAGGCTGTTGCTCCCTGGATAATATAGCTCTACTATGTGTATGAGTCCCGTGAACTAGTCTGGCTTACATTTCAAGTTTATTCTGTTAGTATAAATATGTGAAATGCTGGTCTGAGGTCATAATTTTTCATATTATTTAAAAGCTAAAGCGCTAATGCTATGCTAATATTGTATTGTGCCTGTACAACAGCCATGTTAAAGTGAGTACAGTCGGGTTGTGTGTGTTATCCAACCTGATCTCACCAGAATACGTGACTCCACCACGACTCCTTAACACCGCATTGCGTGGTGGACTCACGAACTTTGTTACATTTACGTGTCTGCACCACGCAAACAACCCCAATGTAAAGTGAATCAGGCTCTTATGTCGTGGTGCACACACGCATTTCTACAACGTCCTGCAGTGAGCTTTTATTCTATAAAACGTTTTTAAAATCTACTTTATAGCTTGTAGTAACTCACGGGAGGCTTCTTTTATTTTATTTGTATTCATAATAATTTTTATTTTTCGTCAGAATGTATTATGGTGGTGCATTAGTTACGAATTTTTGTAACTAATGCGATTGATTTTACAGTGATATCTGCATTACTGATCAACTTAAAAACACCAGACTATCCTTGTTGATTATACAACATTGATTGGTTTAAATTGTTTACAATGCTTTTGTAATTTCCCCCTTCGATTCGGAGAAACAAATATTTGTTCAGTTTAGGATGGCCGAAGACACTACACTACCCAGAATCCTCAGCTATCGTTTGGGACTACACCATGTGCTTTGCTTGACAAACCCCATGGTTTGTCCTCAAGCTCTGTGATTGGATGTTGGATGTTGAAGTTTACGCTGAGTGACAAACAGCATTTTGAAATGGAATGAAACCCATCGACGGCACACTATTCAAAACAGGAATCGAAGGTCTCCCCCCCTTAGGTCACAGGCAAAGAAAAATTGTAAAATAGTAAAAAGTCAAATAAGAGTCTAAACAAGTGATTGGAATATATGATATATAAGACAAATCATTTCTACTGTAAGTAGCAGCCAGATGAGTTCAGGTGTGTAATAGTCTTATGGCCTGTGGGATGAAACTGTCCCTGAGTCTGGTGGTTTTAGTCCGGATGTAAGATAAGATAAGATAAGATGGTACTTTATTGATCCCAATTTGAGACATTGTTTTTGTTGCAGTGGCATAAAAGACAAGGCATTTTACAATAAAACAAAACCACAAATAAACAAGAATAGAAAGAAAAGAAAAGAAAATAGAAAATATACGTGTTGAAATAGAAAACATACATGTAGATATAATATATGCAAATATACATATTAAAAAATATATGACAATGGAATATGGAATATTAAATATTGAACAGATTATATATGTGTAAAATGTACAGCGAGGTTGTATTAGAGAAACTATGGAGCAGAGAGTTCTCTTCCAGCCAGAGGTGATTTATTGTACAGAGTTATTGCAGTGGGCAGGAATGTGTTCCTGTATCGGTCCTTGTGACAGCGGAGCTGCAGCAGTCTGTTGGAGAAGGAGCTCCGTTGACTGTCCAGCTGCAGGTGGTGAGGATGGGTGGGTTTATCCATCATGGACAACAGCCTGTTCAGTGTCCTCCTCTCCACCACAGCTTCAAAGGGGTCCAGCTTGATGCCGATGACAGACCCAGCTTTCCTGATCAGTTTATTGATCCTGCTGGTGTCACCGGCTCTGATGCTGGTGTCACCGGCTCTGATGCTGCCCCCCCCAGCAGACCACAGCAAAGAAGAGTGCACTGGCCACAACAGACTAGAAGATCTCCAGCATCTTGCTGCACACATGCACAGTTCCATAATACAGTTTAATAAATGTATCTGTTTTCAGTTCTAATTACAAGTTATCCTCACAAGTCGTCAGTAGTACTATAGGAATATAAATTGATCTTCTATCTTCATTCATGAATGTAAATCATCTTTCTCTCACTCACTCCGCTCATGAGTAGCTTGTTTTACGTGCTAGAATATTGACCCAAATCTGACTCCATAAATTGCATCCAGATATTTCTTCACCACTAAATTTAGTGAATGAGCAAAGCAAAGTGCATGTCTTAGATTTAAACTTCTGACACAGGCAACCATATTTGCTCCTGCATCCGTCACAATTGAGGTCACTTTGCCTTCAGTGCCCCATTCCTCCATGAGAGACCTCATTGCAGCAGTAATGTTAACCGCTGTATGAGCTTCAGGGAAAGGCAGCACTCCCAAAAGCACTGTGGCCAGCTTCGCAGAGTCATCCACATAATGGCAGGTCACAGCTAGATATGCGTCCATATTAATGGAGGTGCACATATCAGCAGTCAGGCTCACAGCCTCTACCCTCTACCCTCTGCATGACAGCCTTGGCCTTCGTCTTCTCCTCCTCATAGCGCTTGACCACCATCTCCTTTAGAACCCGTCTGGATGGAAGAGTGTATCTAGGATCAAGCAAGGCCACAAGCTCCTTGAAGCCACAGTCATCCACGATGGAAAAAGGCTGCGAGTCTTTCACCACCATATTCACAAGAGCCCCATCCAGCTCTCGCTTCCGGTCCACTAAGACAAAGAAATAAAGACATAAAGAATAAAAACAAAACCCAAAAAAGCAAATAAGGATTTATGTGAAATTGCACTCAAAGGAAGCAGACTTGTGAGTCATGGAATACAGTCATAGCATATTGTGTGTTAGTGTTACTAGTTAATAATAATATAATACATACCATGTATGTTCCCCTGGTTCACAGTAGCTCCATGTTTGGCAGTGAAGTGCCTAATCATGGAGGAAGTATTCCCATGATACTTCAGTTCAGTTGAACACACCAAGCACTGGACCTGTAGAGAAAGGCATTTGTAAATAAAAATGCAATTTCAGTCTATAAAGCTATAGCCTAATGGCTACATTGATCATATACATAATTGTACTTTAATGCTACTTAAAGGAGACCTATCATGCTATATTTAAATGATATAGTGTATGACCATACCTATATAAGGTATATTTATACATTTTATTTTTCAAAATACCAAACAGATCATTTTTTAGACATGCCTCGTTTCGCTCATTTTCGCTCTATTCCAAGCCCGTCTTTGAAAATTCTGAGCAGCAGCTGACCACGCCCCCCTGCAGAAGAGCAGGCATGAGCCGGCGAGAGTCACGTTACCGTGCTTGCTGTGATTACGAGTGTGGAATAAACATGTCATCTCAGAGCAATGCATGTGTTCAAGCATACTATCAATTTGATCCAGAAACTGACCCTGAAGCAGCGGAGGTTTTGGTGGAGGTGCAAAAATCTCGGTTGCAGCAGGACGTTTCTGAATGGTTAGCTGACAAGCTGTTGTCCCTATTTATTTTACTCTGTTACGATGCTTGCTCCTTATTCCGTTCATATTTTGGCTAATTAGCAAGAATGCAATGTGTACAGTTTGTAACGCAAAAACAGCGATATATATATATATATATTTATAAAGGGAGACATTCATATTTTCAGCATATATACAATGGCCTCATTGCGTTTAATAGTTTACAGTCCTTTTCTTCCAACATCCTGCAACAACCGTTGGAAAGTTGAATAACTTAGGATGATAAAAAGTATAACTCCAACAACACCTCAGTTGTCAGCAATGTGTGTAGTTTCATGTGTTTTTAAAAGCTCAGTTATTGACTTCTTTGTGCAAATTGCGCCACGATGGCTTCTGAACGGAGAATGTGTGCTGCATGGAGATACCACAGGTAACATTTTTGATAGCTTTACTAAGTTGTCTGTTTAAATACATTTTTCACATGTCATTCAATATGTTTATCACAATGTGTCAAGACGGATGCAGTAACTTGAGGACTCTGTAACCTGTATGGTGGACCATCCTGGATTGGAGCCTGTGTGCCTAAATGTGTTCTCCCTGCAGAATGCGTTGCATATTTACAGAGCTGAACATGGTGGACTACAGTTGAGACAAATAGAGCAGTGAGTGGTTTGTTTGTTTTGACTGAAATTGTAAAACGAATGCTAATATTGTTCATGGAAATACATACTGGTGTATATGGCTTTATGCAATCTTTCATTCTGTCATTGTACTATTATATACTACACAGCAATGGCATAACACACCCATGTGTACGACAAAAAGGTCCACACACACAACCTTATGCTTTTGAAATCAGAATATTCTTTACCCATCCAAACATGAATAATCACGACACATTTTGATATCAACTTGGAACTTTATTGTCAAAATCAACGGTTAAAAAAACCCATACAAAAAAACTAAATGTAGCCTACTTGTATTTTGTATAAATGACACTAAATATTTTTACAGAAGCTTTGTGAGCTGGTGCTGGGGCTTCCTTGGACGCAGGATCAGAGTGGTGATTCCGGCCTGCGTTGTCCTCAGGATACGCAGGGAGTTTCCTGATCCGTGAAATGTCGATTTTGGGTTCAGACAGCAGCCAAATTGAACCGTGTAGCATACCCGGCGATGACCTCCTCCCTGTCAGGTCGCTCATAATGGTGCAGGGTCCACAAAGACTTGGTCGAAGATGAGGTCCATCAAGTTGGCCACGTAGGGCTGTGCAATGGTAAAAAAAGCACAACAGAAAATGTGGTTTAGATTAGTATATGCATGTAAAAAACTGAAACTTCTTTCTAATTTTTTTATTTTATATTTGTAAATAGTTGTATAATAAATATTTTAAACACTTACGGAATGTGGGGTCAGTCTTTACTGGTTTTGCTCTGCATTCTCCCTTCCTGGCCTTTGGGAACTGCAGTTTATACAGAGGGTTTCCAGTGGATGTAGTGGCTTGTGCACGCTCAGCGTTTTCATTGTAGTGCAGGGCTGCCAGGTACAGTCTTTCATTTCCGCCATGTTAAAAAAAAATGTAAATAATAGCAAAGGATGTACAAATTGTCACTAATTAGTAAGTATGTGAGGTGCTGGCCTGTAAAGAAAAACACATAGTTAGAACAAAATCATCTCAACTTAGTATTCAGGATGAGAAAATACTATTTGGATAAATATAGTCTGAAATCCCAAAAGATGGGGCTAAAACTCTCTATTTAGCAAAACTCTCTATTTAGCAAAGCTCTTTGCTTAGCCTTTTCCAATCCGAGTTAGTTTTGAACCGTAACGTGCATGCTGTGTTTCTGACTCAATGCAGGTGATGTGTTGGAGAGGGGCTGAGCTCAGTAGACTGACTGTAATGAGTGCTAGCCACTAATTAGCCTGTTGCTAGAGGTAAGGCCTTGTCAACAACAACAGACCGACGGGGCTTTAGCTCAGTTTTACTCGTGGTGTGTGTCCCCCCTCGCATACATACACAGTGTTGTATCCTAACACACCCCCATTTATATTCATGTGCACAAACAAGTAAACACAAAAGCTTTTACATATAACGCTGCAAAACACGGCATGTCTCATTAGCGTAGCGTAGCGTAGCTTAGCTTACAGATCGATGATATCTGATCGTTCTTACAGACTACAATCACAAAAGCGTTTACATATAACGCTGGAAAAAACGGCACTTGCCTACAGAAGATTACGTTTGTTATTATAACTTACTCAATATGATTGTAGAGGATACAAAATACTAATAAATAGGAGAATAAATACTTGTGTTATCGCCTAGGGCGTGGCTTTACAGCCTTCACACAGATCGCCATTACGGCAGTATGTCTGAACATGTTAGCAAATGCCTGATAATTCAAATGACAAAGCAAAGACTGCGGAGCGTACAAAATAAAATGCTACAAAAATATATAAACACCTAACCGATTACTATTTGGGTTTGAGGCGACATTGATACGGCGAAGCTACATGCTACAAGCTAGAGATAGCTTTATCAGGAAAAACACCGCTAAAGAAAAACTTACAGCTTCAAAATTGGATGTGTCCTCACTGGCCTGGTCCCGGATGGTTGGTATTGATCTCGGGTTTAGCATTAGTTTGGAGGCATATCCGTGTTGGACTTGAGAGAAGTTAATAAACATGTCCGTGGTAAAATGTTTGGAACACACAAACAGAAATCTTCCGTGGTCTTCTGGCACATGTCCCTTGTAAATGAAGTCTAGCCACAGATTCATTTCTTTTTCCACTGATGGCATTGCATGCAGTCCCCTGTCCCGAGTCTTGCAGCCAACAACAGCACAACGTTTAACTGGCTTAGACATCCTGGCAAGAGCAGGCAAAAACACAGATGTGACTGGGGTGTTGATTATTTAGCCTGCCGATAGCCTATATGCGAATGAGAGGTTTGGCAATGCACGTGGCCGTGGCTCATTCCCCTGATAGGTGGAGAGTTGACCAATAAGCGGAGCACTTCTTTGTGACGTAGAAAAGTATTGGAATCTGGATCCGTTTTTTTCAGATCCGTTGCAGCCCCTTTTTTAGAGATTTGGCGAAGGAGGAAAATAGAGAGGGTTGTGTTTTCTGACACTTGGTGAGTTCCCTGGAACACCGGGGACACATATTCATGTATAAAAGACGTACAAAGGTGCATTTTGCATGATAGGTCCCCTTTAATATAGATTTGAGATAAACCCTATAATACTGTAGTTGACCTACCTTATCATGCGCAATCAGATTGAAGTGATCCCACATCCCAGAACGACCTCTCTTCCTATGGGGGTTATTCCCTATCTTTATTCAAGAGCGTGGTATTTAAATTTGAGAGCATACTTTATGTATTTATTTCCCTCAAACTCTGTCCTCGCACTCAAATAGTGCCCTCGCACTCAAATAGTGCCTGCTTGCACTTAGATTTGCTCTGCTTGTGCTCAAACTGTACGCTTGCACTCAGATATATTGCTGCTCAGAATTATTCTGTGCGCGCTCGAAACTTTTGTGCAACAATCCTGTCAAAATCCCTCAACCAATAGAAGGCCAGGTGTCCTTGCGGGTGCGTTCGCTTTACTTATTACAGCGTCCCGTAAGGGCGGTTACTCTTTGGTTTACAAACTCCCGCCCTCCACGGCTTTATAACATAACATGTACATCACTTCGCTGTACAACTTTTTTTTTGGGGGGGGGGGGTAAGCACAGTTAGTACATGTTTATAAAACGGAAAATTCAAATCAAGCAATCTGATGTTTCTTGTCGTGATATAATGAGCGTATATCCCAGGTATAATTGTCGTTACTATTCACAAGTCAGTATCCCTCCGCGTCTGAGAACCGTTACAACCATATGGTTACAAATGTTACATTACGTCCGTCACGAAACTAACTAACTAACAAAGCTTAAAATGGAAACATTTGGTTAACTTCGACCTCCGGGGTGGCCTTACTATGGAGGAGTGGATTGAGAAGTGCCTATCTCCAGAAAAAAAAAGCACCTAAACGACGACAATGCTGTCTGTCCAATATGTTCTCTAGCTGTTATTGTTGTTGCAGAGCAACTATGTTTTGCGCAGAAGGCAACGGAGGAACTATTTTATTTTGAACATCATTATTTAATAATAAAAACTATTTAAATTGGAGTGTGTATTTTTATTTCACATTGCCAGCCACACGTGGTAACCGTTTTATAAATGCAATAGCTCACTTCAGGCCGTGATATACGAATATCTATACAATATGGTTGTCGACACTCCACTTTGCGTCGGGCCGAACCAAGCCGTAGCACAACAGTGCTGGAGCCGAACAACAGTCTGGAGGAAGAAGTGGGCCGGTCGGAAAATTCACTAGCAATCCCCCCTCCCAGAGCTCTCTATAGAGAGGCGAAGTCCCTCCCTTTCCGGGAGCCTCCATCGGACCCCGGAAGCGTAAAATTATACATTGAAGTCAATGGAGAGAGAAAGGTTATCTTTTGATCCCGTTTGAATTGTGCCACGAATGACACATATGATGTTTGTCAATTTAAAAGAATATTTTGCAAGTCAAAAAAATAAAAATGTGTTGTAAAACTGTGAAGTTACACATTTTTTTGTGTGAAACCGCTGAGTGAACTACAGGTCTCTGGTCTCGCACAATACGCGTCACCATCACAAAGACGGCCGTCACGATAGCAAATTTCACCTGTTTCTTTCAGAATGAGAATAAAAGTATAAAACGAGGTGAACATCACTACAAGTCTGGACACGTTGAGAGCTGTACTTACACGAAAGGGGAGTTAGTCGGTTCTGTAAGAGCAGCGGGACCGGCTTTACAAGGTTTCGTGTGAGTAATATGAGTGTCACAACTAAGTGACACATGAACCAGTTTAATCATTATAATAACGTAGGATTGCAACTCTTTGAAACTGTAGGTGGCTCTTAAAAGAGCCGTTGTGTTTGGGGTGTGCTGGTCTCCGGGTCAGTCTAAGCCCTCTCCGCGGATGCGGCGGGCCAGCTGGATGCCTTGGGCATGATGGTGACCCTCTTTGCTTGGTTCATCTTACTGGGGGGCAGCTACATGGATGTCGGTGCAGTCCACAGTCATTGTGCAGTTGAAGGCAGAATGAATTTATTATTGACTCAGAATGAAGCACAACTTCATGTCTACAATAAATTGACTTTATTTGTAATTGTGTAAAAAAATAAAGCATTGATTAGCAAGCAGGACCTGCAGGAACAGAGCACGGTGATGGATGGAGCTGGGAAGAGAGAAGAATAAAGAAAACCGATCAACTTTATTATCGGATATTAAAAATTCAATTTCAAAACAAGTTGCCGCTCCTACAGTTTTCTATTGTGTAAAAGATGATTCACTTGACCTATGCACAATATCACACTCAATACATGGTGTGTCTCTGGGGGGTGCATTGTGCCTTTGATGTATATAAATAATATACCATAACCAAATACTATTACGTACAGTGGGAAATCAGGTTGCCAGAGCAGGTCAGTGTGCATGTTCCTCAGGGTCTCAGCAGTTACAGGTTGAGGTAAAGAAATAAAAGAGAAAAAGCTCAGTAACAACACTTTAAAGTAACAACACTTTGAATAATTATCTCTTCTAATAATTTTCTCTCAGTAATCACTCAACTACTGTCTTTCCAACAAACAGATTGACTCACCCTTACTGTTATCACAATGAAACACGTCCAGAAGAATGTCATGCAAAGCTCCCTGCCTGCCTTCGACTCTCCCTGACTGCTTCCTTAGCACCCGGTGGATGGCGCAGTAGGCTACTCTTCAAATGTTTCACGAAATACTTACCATCATGACTGTTTAAAATGTTGGTTTACTTCATGTAATAAAATAATAACTTCATGGTAAGGCTACAAAAGTGACAAGGCTAAGTAATGTAATGCTAACTAACGTGCTCGCTACTTGTCGCTACTAGCTAGGTAGCTAACTTGACTGTGTTCCATGCACAACATGTGTATTACCTGATATGTCTGATCTAGCGACTCCTGGTCCTTTCATCAGACGGGAATCGATAGAACGAGCAAGTGGTATGATCACTTATGTGATTACAACCTGGTACAAAGCACACAGGCATCTTGTAAATGTGAATTTATTTTTAGCAATCTCTTATTTATTGGAGGGAATAAATCAGTTATGAGATCTTCTTCTTCTTCGCTTTAATTACGAGTCGCAACCACTTGGAGCATTATCGCCTGTGACATCACTTACGCGAGCCAGAATGGGATTTGTAGTCTTTGTGGTCGCGTATTTTTCATAGTCTTATATTTCAACAGTTTTACGACAAAATGTGACTTTTTTGACATGGAACTTATTGTTTAAGATTGACAAACATCATATGTGTAGTTTGTGGCACAATTCAAACGGGATCAAAAGATACGTTTTCTCTCTCCATTGAATTCAATGTAAATGTTTCGCTTCCGGGGTCCCATGGGCCGGAAGTAGATGGGCGTGACTTCGCCTCTCTATATGGCGCTGCCCCCTCCCCCCGTTGACAATTTACTAGCGATAACGAGGGCCGGTCGAGATTCCCGGGCTGATTTTTAGTCCCAGTACGCCACTGAACGTAGCTATTATGTAAGGTGCTGGTGTATAATATATACTAACTGTGCTTCCCCCCCCCCAAAAAAAGTTGTAAATCAAACAAGTGAAGTACATGTTATAAAGCCGTGGAGGGCTGGAGTTTATAAACCAAAGAGTAACCGCCCTGACGGGACGCTGTAAGCGAACGCACCCGCAAGGACACCTGGCCTCCTATTGGTTGAGGGATTTTGACAGGATTGTTGCACAAAAGTTTCGAGCACGCACAGAATAATTCTGAGAGCAGAAAAAGCTTCGAGCGCGCACAGAATAATTCTGAGCAGCAATATATCTGAGTGCAAGCGTACAGTTTGAGCACAAGCAGAGCAAATCTAAGTGCAAGCAGGCACTATTTGAGTGTGAGGGCACTATTTGAATGCGAGGACAGAGTTTGAGGGAAATAAATACATAAATTGTATTCATAATAATTTTTATTTTTCGTCAGAATGTATTATGGTGGTGCATTAGTTACGAATTTTTGTAACTAATGCGATTGATTTTACAGTGATATCTGCATTACTGATCAACTTAAAAACACCAGACTATCCTTGTTGATTATACAACATTGATTGGTTTAAATTGTTTACAATGCTTTTGTAATTTCCCCCTTCGATTCGGAGAAACAAATATTTGTTCAGTTTAGGAT